>NW_005363397.1:1132806-1138553 GCF_000412655.1 Myotis brandtii
GATTGGTTTCAGAGAGGAAGGGAGAGGGAGAGAGAGATAGAAACATCAATGATGAGAGAATCATTGATTGGCTGCCCCCCTGGACACCCTTACTAGGAATCGAGCCCTCAACCCGGGCATGTGCCCTTGAGGAATTGAACCCAGAACGCTTCAGTCCATAGGCTGACACTCTATCCGCTGAGCCAAACCAGCTAGGGCTACAGAGCTTCATTCTTAAAGGTGCTGACACCTGGTGAAATGTCAGTGTGTCAGAAAGATGTAGCCTGTCTTCACATGCAGATGCTTATGTGCTCTGACTGTCTCCTGCTTTGAACAAACATTTTCTAAAACTTAGGGCTTAAAAGGGAAAGGAGGGTGAGGAGAGGTAGAAGAGAGTAAAGGGTGGAGAAAAGCTGATGGAAGGAGACTTGACTTGGGGTGGTAAAAGCACAACACAGCATACGGATAATGTATCATAAAATTATATACCTGAAACCTATATAATTTTATTAAGAAATGTCAAGTCAATAAATTCCATAAAAAAATAAACCTTAGGGCTTAAAACAGCTAATATGTTTTCATACCTTATAGCTTTGTGGGTCAGGAATTTGGGGCCTGGCTCAGCTAGATGGTGCTTTTCCTCTACATGATGCAGACTGAAGACACTTGGTAAGATTCGGCCCGTGATGGGATGATCTGGTGTTCAAGATGATTTCATGCTTGTATCTGGCTCCTTGTGTGGGAAAGGCTGGGAGGTTGGACACACCTGGATTGTTAAACAGAATGCCTAGATGTGATAGCCTCACATACATGGCTATCTTAGCATAGCCAGATACTGTTGGAGTCTCAGGGCTCCCAAAAGGACTGTATCATGAAACAGGAAGTGGAAGTGGCCTGCCTTTGGGTCTGGTGCCTAGAGTGTGTGTCATGCCAACTTTCTATTGGTTAGCTCATTACAGTGTCTTCACACGTTCAAGACTAGAGCTAGATCTCATTTCTCAATAGGAAGAGAGTAAAATAATTTGTGTCCATCTTTTCTGTTACATAGGTATCTGTGGGCACTTGTTTACCATATGCCAAAAAGTGGCCATGCCCCTTTGAAGTATCTACCAAAGGCTTCTTTACTAAAAGAAACAGTATTGGTTTACAACTACTAGTATATATTTCCCTGTGAACACTGCTTGTATTGTATTCTGTAAGTTTTAGTTGTGTTTTTGTTTTTATTCATTTCTAATTTCCTATGTTTTTTTCTTTCAGTCGTTGTCTATTTAGGGGAGGGACTGGGTGTGAGGGAAGATGACACTACGACTAACTGGTTGCTGGGATTCTTTTCCCATTGCTTATCTTTTGTCAGTTATTACTTCCCTCATAATAGCATCTGTATTTACCTGTTATTTAAGGAAAAATAAAATTAAAAAATAATGAAAATGGATGAGAAGATGGGATAATGATGGATTATGTGTAGAGATTTAGAGAGAGAAAAAATGACAAGATAAGTACATGGGAGCATGATCGGGCTAAATCACGGGAGAGAAATTGATGGTGAAAACCAAAGGAATAAAAGAAGAGTGAAGATGACAGAACACCTCAATGAGACACAATGGTGTTTTATTCCATCTGTTGCCAAACTATATGATGCTGGCATTCTGTTTAAACCTCCTACTCTTCCTCCAATGTTGGGTTTATGGAAGTCTTCCCTTAAAAAATATGAGGCTGTTTTATTTCATGAGAAAATTTAATTCTGCATTAACCATTTTTTAACCATTTAAGTTAAAACCCCATCTGTATATAAATAATTAGGTGAATCTACTTTAAAATTTAATAGATGTAATCAACATAGGAAGGTGAATTCTGTGAAAAATATACAAAGGACCACATCAAATCATATGAAAATATCTTTCCTATTTCAAAATGTTTTTAACCTTTGAACTTTGGTATAAAACACAACTATTTTGTTCAAGTTGAAATGACTATTTGTGAACAGTAACAGTTAACATGGAGACCATTTATTGAATGCTTCTGTGTAGGGTACTAAACTTTAATTCTTAAGTTATTAATTAATTATTCTATAAGTATTTACTATGTGCTCATTCTGTGCCATACACAATTTAGATACTGGGGATTCAACAACAGACAAGACGGACAACATCTCTGCTCTTATGGAGCTTAACTTTTATGAACATGGTTAGTGATATGAAGACAACAAACGAGGAGCATCTGGAGAACATTTTGGCGAAGTTCATAAGAGAATGTCTCCCTGAGAAGGTGGAATGTGAACGTGACCTGAGAGGTCTTAAGGAACCAGCAGTGTAAAGACCTGGGGAAGACCTGCAAGAGAGAACAGCAAGAGCCAACAATTCTAAGGGAATTGAAATGAGACCAGTGTAGTTAGAGCAGAGTGATCAAAGGGGCAAGAGTGGAAGGGCATAGACAGAGGCATGGGTAGGGTTTATAGCATGGAATCTCAAGCTGAATTTAAGAATTTTCTTGCATATTGCTATAACATGTTTTCATTTAATAGATGAGTATTGTTATGGACTGAATGCTTGGGTTCCCCCACAAACTCATAGGTTGAATCTTTAATGGCTAATATGATGGCGTTTGAAGGTAGAGCCTTTGGAAGGCAATTAAGTTTAGATGAAGTCTTGAGAGTGAGGCCCTATCATGGGATTAGTGTCTTTATGAAGAGGCAGAGATGCCAGAGCTTTCTTTCTCAGCCAGGTGGAGGACACAGAGAGAAGGCATTGCTTGTAAGCCCTGAGGAGGGATCTCATCGGGAACCAAATCTGCTGGAACTTTGATCTTGGGTTTGCTAGCCTAAAGAAGAGTGAGAAACGTCTTACACTACCCATCCTATGGAATTTTGTTATAGCAACCTGAGCTGACTAAGACAATATGTTATAGAGAAATTGAGTGAATCAGCATGGTCAGACAACAAATGAGTAAGGGATCTATAGCTCTTTGACTCTAATCCTTTGCTTTTAGCCAATGCCAACATTGTAAGCATAAGCACTCTGAAAATGTTAGGAATATATTTGAAATTTTTAAATGTTTAGACTAAAAGTAATGGCAATAGAAAACATCTCTCAACATCAATACATTTCAGGAATAATATATTATTATTATGGAAGTTTTAAATTGTGTTTAGGATTAATGTCATGCGTAGATATGTCATCAGATATGAGGATCAAAGGAAATGATTCCTGACCAAATATGTTACCCAGAGTTTTAACCTAACTGCCGCCATTAAAGACTCATTATCATCAGTTAAGCAATTTGCAAAGAACATAGGTTCTCAATGAATCAGTAAAATGCATTTAACAGAACAAATGCACTGAACATTTTGTGACAAAAAGATAAGCAAGTCTATCTCCGCATTCTACTACAATCATAATGTAATTGGGAGACAAAAAATATATATGAAAAATTAATGAGACAAAAATATATGAAATATATCCTTGAGTATAAATCTGAAAGTATTTGAGAAATTCAAGAGAGAGGACACACTGGAGGTTGGAAGGTCAGAGAAAACTTTTAGAAATGAGTTAGGACATGAGCTATTACTTAATGGTTAGCTACGGTCAGAGAAGAAAGGAAAGATTGTGAGGATACAGTAATATGTAAAGATGAAGAAATGTAAGAGTGTTCAAAGCAAATTTATATCTCTCAAGAGATAGGCAGAGTTGAGTTTAGATGTGAAATATGTAGAGGATGAAATGAGGCAAAAGGTTGCAAGATAAGAGGAAACAGTTTTATGGTTGAATTTTCTGCTATGACACATGGCATGGAGGGAGCAAGTATGTAAAACATGAACTGACCAGATTAAAGTAACATTTGACAAGAATTTAATCCAGGGTTGGAGGTGAGGATGGTAAACCCTAAAAAATGTAATATGAATAAAAGATTGCAACTTAAGAAATCCATCTCAGGAGATGCCAGAGTGCAATAATCGCTAGACATCAAAACGTATCTTTAAGGGAACTAAACAGAAATAATCACATTTGTCAAAGCTTAGCCTTTTGTGTGATGGAAGATTGTGTTGCAATTAGGAAATGAAATACGATTTAGTTACATAGCGTGCTTACAACAGAGAGTTCTAACACACACATGCCCACGTATATATGTGTGTATAATGTAATGTGTGCATGTTTGTGTGCATATATTTGTATGCATGTGTATGTTTATGTGTGTGTGTGTGTGTGTGTGTGTTGGAGGGAGCAGGTACAGGAGTTTCTTTTCAGAATATTCGTAGAGGGACATTTGAGGCCACTTCTTATAGAAATCATTGAACTTTACATTTATGAAAATTATTTCAAATTTCTAGAACATCTTTACTCAAATCTTCTAATGTATGATTATTTTGTCATTATTGAGTTGCATAGGGAGACAATTTAGTATTATTATGGATTTCTTCACACATTAACTACAAGACTACATAATTATCCTGAAAGGGAAGCAATTGCTGTGGTGATCTCTATTAATTCGAGTTAGGTCTTATTGTACATATTGTTACACATAGGTTTCTTGGGACATTTCAGCATTTATTTTAAAATTCTTTGGAGAACCAGTGATAATAATGCAATTATTATGTGTTAACTGCTTGGTTATTATATATCACTTACAGTCACTTTTTAATTAAAGAGCTCTGACTATTCTGGCATTCATCTGCATAGTGTGAGTTAACAGGAGAGCTAATTATGATAAAATGCTTTGGGTTGGGCTTTAGAGGGTCCGTTTTCCACTAGGTCTCTGTCTACATGCTTTTGAACAACATTTCTGGAAAATTAGGTTGGCTCTCTACTTCCCAGATTAGTGAGAGGAGGAGATATCTTCTCACACACTCTTTTCTCTAGTTGTAGATTTGATTAAAAAGAAAACAGCACCTGAAAGTCTGGTATTTGAAAATTTTCATTAAATGGAAGTACATATATTACACATAATTTTCCTGAAAAGCAATATGAGCCCAAGCATGAAAGGACTGTGTTATAATCAAGAACTGAGTTTCCAGATCTAGCCAGACTACACCAAATAGATGGTATTGACATCAGTTCCAGGTCCCTTGTAAAAAACAACATTAAAAGCAGAGAGAGAAGCTATTTGGAGAAATGCCACATCTGGTATTTTCAGTTTGAAGATTGGGGTATACAGTTAACCTATCTTCCATTCTCTTTTTCGAAAATTACCTCAAATACGAAAGGAAAACAAGAAGCAACTCAGACTACTTCTAGGGAAGCTAGGAGATCACAGATTGCCTAAGTTGACATCTGATAAGTCGGACTGCTAAGAGCTGGGAGAGCGCCAGGCGTTCTGCGGTATGGAACAGAGAGAAGATGCCACAGTGGACTTTCATGGAGACAGAAGAGTACCTTTCACGAAGGGGAGGGATTGGCACAACCTCAGGTGGGAAACCGAAATCTCATGTTTACAAAGGTAGAGGTGGTGTGCGGGGTAGCTGTCAGGGTCCTCTCCAGACTTTATGTGGCTTTGAAGAATAGAGCAGGTGGATACAAATATGGATGACACAAATAAACCATATTTGTATGTAATACTCTATTTCCATGGAGGATGGGGAGAAGAAAATATTTTCTAACAGAAAAACTCATGTTTGTGTACCTTTCTTTACTAAGGTAAAGGAAATACTAAATAAAATAAAAATAAAATACTCATAAACCTGGAACCTACTTTTGTAGCTTCCCCATCAGAACACCTTTAAGATAATTGTCTCAAGTTAAAAACATTTTAAAATAAGTGATCAAAAAGAATATTAT
>NW_005363397.1:1138829-1190913 GCF_000412655.1 Myotis brandtii
ATATAACAGAAATGAGAAAGAGGAAAAGATTGTAGGTGACTGACACTCTAGGAAAATGCCTCCTTGGAATTGATGAAAATTGTCAACACATTTTTCATTGTGAATTTAAGAAAATGCTGCAGTCTTAAATAAGCATATAATAAGGGGGAGAAACAACTCGTGAACATCTAAAATTATAGCGACTAAGAACTGACCAGTTGTTGCTAAAGTTGGAGATAGGGGAAGGCAAAGTTAAAATGGCAGAAAGATGGAGTTTTATCTGGGGGAGAAATTATGAAACTGTTCCTGATTGTACTGATAGGTATGAGAATCTTTATGTTTTAAAAGTCATAAACCTACAACAAAAAGTGAATTTTAGATTATAACTTTAAAAAAAACTAGTAAATAAAAAGGAAAAACAAAAAATCTCAGACTTCTGAATACATATATTGATTATTTATTCAACTTTTCAAAATTATCACTTGAAGTTTGTTTTCCTTGTTAAACCCAAATCTTTCATTTTTATTTTAGCTGTTTTAAGCAGGATTAATTATTTTTGTTTATTTTTTCTTTATTGATTAAGGTATTACATATGTGTCCTTATCCCCCGATTCCCCACCCCCGCTCCTGCCCTCACCCTCCTAGGTTTTTACCCCCCCACACACTCGTGCCCTCACCTCCCCTAGTTTTCAACCCTGTGTTGGCAAATTGAATTACAGTTATATTTAAAATATATTAATATATTTTAGTTACTAAACTACAATATATTCTAGCAACTTTTTAAAATCAAAAAGGCTTTTAAAAAACTAGGGAAATAATTTATTTCATCTGAAATATTCAATCCATCACTTCGACTCTGGAAGTCTAGGTTAAGCATGTCTGTGTGAAAAAGTAAATTTTGAAAATTATTGCCAGAAGAATTCTGAAATTTCTATTACTTAAATTAACATAGCTTTAAATATTTATGGGATTACCCTTATTTGTTTTGAAATATGCTAGATCCTTTCCAAACACTAATGCTTGTTCACTTAACAAGGATTACTTGAACAAATTTCAGCTAAAATTTTTATAATATTTGCCAATCTTACATTTTTGTCTCATTGCTTTCTAACAGTAGATATCACTGCATGTTTAACTACACCCTTTTGAGAGTGCATTATCAAGTATTCCTGTTATTTGCCTGAAAGAATATTGCATTTGCTTGTGTTCATGATGAGCTTTAAAATATCAATATTTGTGTATAGCTGACTTTTAAATATTTCATCTTTTTAAGTAAAATACTTGAAATTCAGTATTAAAATGTTAGATATTTTTAAATTGAAATATTTTAAAATCTACACTTCTCAGTTAATTCACAATAATTTTGAATTCTTCTCTGGGCCATACAGTTTATAACATAAACATGTTTTATAATAGCTTCATAACTGCTTTATTATGTCCTGGTTGTTGTATTTACAGGAGATTTAGAAAAAGCTTTTCTCCAGTCATAATTGCCTTATCTCAAGTTCTTTATCTTGTTCTCTATTTATTTTCTTTTTAGATTGTTGTAGAGATATATACTTGTATGTAAACATATCAATTATAAGTAGATATATGGCTTTCTTAAATATTTTGAGCCTTCAGAGTCTCCCTTTAGTAGAAAATTTGGTTCTCACACATCTCTAGTTTCACCCTTGCCACTGATATACAGGTAAATATAATCAATTGTTTACTCAACATTGTCACTTAGATTGCAAATAAACACTTAAAAAAAACAATAGACTTTATTTTTAGAGCAATTTGGGGTTCATAGCAAAATTCAGTGGCAAGTATAGAGTTCCCATGTAAACCTGCTCCCCATCAAAACACAAAACACAGCACACACAGGCAGCCTCCCTCCCTCCCAACATCTGGCACCAAGGTGACATTTGTTATAATTGATTAACTTACGTTGATTCATTGTTATCATCCAAAGGCCATACTTCACGTTAGGATTCACTCCATATGCTATATATTTTGTGAGTTTTGACAGATATATAGTGACATATATCCACTCTCATAGTAGCATAATAAAGCATAGTTTTGCTGCCCTAAAAATTCTATATTGGAGCCCATTTTTGAGTCAGGGACTGATTTTGAAAATTTACATTCTTTGAAATATAGCCCATTTCTTTTCTCTGCTTCATTAACTCCACTGCATCCTCTCTGTCCATTCTGCCTTTCCCCATCCTTCTTGGATCTCTAATGTTCACTTTTCAAGGTTCCACACCTCAGGGGTTAGAGTACTGGTCTCCCAAGTGAACATTTCAAATTGTTTTAAACCAAGGTCTTTATTTTCCTCTCCCCGTCACATCAGTTGTCTTCTGTCTCATGAACTGCATCACCATCCACCAAGTTGCTCATGTCCCAAACCCTGACATCATGTTTTATCTCTCCTTCCTCTCATTAGTCACAACCCAATCTGCAGCACATGCTACCTGTGTAGCTTTAAATTAATCCCCAATCTGACCATCCCTCACAATGCCCACTCCTATCACTCCTGGAAACAGCCACCATTATCTCGAGGCCTCCTCCCATAACTCTTTTTTATTCTCCTGGTGCCCTAAAAGCCAATGAAATATAAAGCATTCCATGTGATGCCCCTGCTATCGGTGCCATTTCATTGGTTATTGAACTCAAGCCACTCGGGCCTTCCTACCATTTCTCAAATCACTAAAGTCATGGCTGCAACAAGGCCTTCTAACTTATTTCCTCCCTTAAAATGCTATTTCCTTTTTGTAGAAGAGCTTCCTCAGATGCTTGCACTTCACACTCCATTTCATTTCATTATCAAATGCCACTTCCTCAGAGAAGCTGTTCCAGACACCGTTTCTAAAAAGTGTAGCCATCCTTCTGAATCTCCATCCATGTTTTATTTTCTCCATAGCAATTAACAATGACAGATCACGTGTACAGGTTCACTTTTCACGTCTTAATTAACTGGCTGTTCCTCCCACTGCAAGAAAGCTCCAGAGGGTAGGAGCTTGTTTCTATTTTTATTTATTTTTTCCTGTTTATCTAGATCTCCTAGAACAAGGAGCGTCTCCAAATAAATTTGCTGATTAAATATATGTTAAACAGGAGGTAAGTCAAACTGAGCACTAATAGCCAGTTTAGTAGGTCATTTCCCTGCTTGGTAGCACATTATTTATTTCCTGTTACCACATCTTCTTCTCTTTATCGCAGTAGCCAGAATTCATGTAGAGCTAAGTTCATGTCTTAGCATGGCTGAAAGGACAGTTGTAATATTCTTTGTAAAATGAGTCCTAATTCAGACTTTCCACTAATTTAGTCTAGCATTTCTCCCAGTTAGTCTTAAAAAGTTTATTATGTTTTTATCTCTGTTTATTTCAGTGGAATATAATGCAAAATTTGTGAGATAACACTATCTAGAAGCCTTACGTAAAAGATGTCTAAATATAAGAATGATTTTTGTTTATCAAATATTGAAGTTTTAATTACATCCAGTATAATAAAACCCTAATATGCAAATCGACTGAATGGCGGAACAACCGGTTGCTATGATGTGCACTGACCACCAAGGGGCAGACGTTCAATGCAGGAGCTGCTCTCTAGTGGTCAGTGCACTAAGCCAGAAGCGGGCTCATGGCTGGTGAGTGCAATGGGGAGCGGGCCTAAGCCAGGAGGCAGATATCCCCGAGGGGTCTCAGACTGCAAGAGGGCACAGGCCGGGCTGAAGGATTCCCCATCCTCCAGTGCAGGAATGTCATGCACTGGGCCGCTAGTATATATATAATTATTTTAGATTTGAATACAGTGAAATCTAAGTAGTAAAGAATAAAATATGATTCTATTAAAATGCAATATCCTAAAGTAAAATATAGTAATTTGTATCCATGTCACTGTTTTAGAGAGTGTAAATAAATCAACAGTGACTAAAATATGAGCTCTCTAAAATCAAAACCAGGCCTTATTTTCCCAGCATAACATGGTGCTTGGAACTTAGAAGAAGCTGAAATAAATGTTTACTAAATGAAAGACCCTGGAAAATCTCCAAATTCTGTACAAAAGTTTAGATTTGTTTTTCTTACATATAACATTATGATTTTAATAAAAATAATCCTGATTGTTTTTGAATACATTTTTTATCCAACAACTCTTTGGAAGTATCTTATTTGCAATTTCCCCCCCCCCTGTAGGTACTCATGTGTTCGGAGCCCTCTGTATTTGGGTTCAAAATAGAAGTAACTAGGCAGGGGCAATGACTAAGAGAATAAATATAAAATCTCATGATGCCACATTTGTGAGTTTTTGTTTTGTTGTTTAAAAATATGTACTATGTACTACTATTTGTAATACTTTAAACAATAAAATTAAATTAAAAATATTATTATTATTTTGTTTTTTAAAAGTAAGGCGTGCTTGCAATGACTCTGTTACAGACAAATTTGGGTTGTTGAAGCCGTTCCTGGGTTCCACTCTGGAGAGTGATCTGGGACATCTAGGTTTTTTGTTTGTTTGTTTTTATTTTTTTGTTTTGTTTTGTTTTGTTTTTTGAGGGGGGGAGTAGTTGAAGCATTTATTTAGGCATTTTTAAAAATTCATTAATGATGGGACTGTCCTTTAGGGGAGAAGGATGGAGTGATTCCACATTCTGCTTTCTAGATCTAGGTCAGAAAACATTTTCCCCAGCTGGTGCTCTTAGGAAGGAGTATAGTAAATACCTCATTTAATAATATACTCCTTTGTGAAAGTTGCCTTTCCTCTCCGCCCTCGAGTGGTCCAGTATTTGATGAAACACATGAAAGTGGGTAGAACCTGTCTTACCCCTCCTCTTTCCTAGGGCTCTATATATGTGTCTGTGACATTCAAGGACATGTGTTAGCCATTTGCTGACTTTTTTAAAGTTAATTCCTAACTTACTTCACTGATAAATAAGGGAAAATATTCCATCTTTTGAAATGCACCAAATGGATTGAGCACATAATTACAAACAACATTTATTCCCTGTCAAGCATTCATTGTCTTATATGCTTAGCATTGATGTGCAGCGTAGCAGTGTATGATAAGGTGCTCTTAGGACACAGCTGAAGACCTGGTATATATGAGGGGTGGTGCTAGAAGACAGATGTCTGTGGAATGATTCACTTCCTCTTTCAAGTAATGAGGATGGAGACTTCCTTCATTAAGAAGTTAGGAGTGGGGTTGGGATGGGAACAACATTTAAGAACATGGGTACCAGTCAGGGGAATCCCCTTATTTCTGTTTTGCCTGGGGAACCCTAGAACAACCAATAGAGGCTCTCTAGTTTAATAAAAAATCATAGAGTCTCATCAAGACTTCATAAGTGTTAATAGGGATTCTATCAGCTATTTTGATTGCAGCTTCCAATTTTTAAAAATGTTTGGGTAATCTTGTTCACCTTCCTCAAATGCTAATTCTTATAGATCATTAGTGTTGAACCAATGCTTTCTCATGACTTTGTATATGCTGTATATGCATTATTTTTAGATGTATTAAGCAAAAAAAAAAAAACGCTTCAAAAATAAAAAAGCTTTACATCTCAAAGAGGAAGAGAATGGACTTATAATTCAAAGTTGTCTAAAGTATTTTCTCTAAGAAAAGGGAGGTTAGGACATAAATTCAAGAAGAAGCCTGTCTAAAGTTAGTACAAGTTGAGGGAAAGGTTGAGGTGTGTTGGTCAATTTTTCACTTAGTTGTCTTTCGTGGTAGTAATGATTCTCAAATATTGTGGCATTTATCCCTGGGGATGCACAATTACTTGGAAAGAATTTGTATGATAATGTAAATTTTGGGGAGACTTGAAGTGCCAGGGCCTAGCTTGTGAGTACTGTGCCAACCTTATGCACTCTGGGGGAGCAGATGGATGACTTTTTCCCACTTGGTTCTCAGAGATCATCTCTCTTAAGGTTGATATGTTGTTATTTATTAAACAATCTCTACATGTTGTTCTGAATATAAAATATTTATAGATATCATATAGTTGTATTAGGCAAAGAGAATAAGGGGTAAAATTCTCTCTCATAATATCTTTAAGTAAGATATCACACAAGATGTCTACCTTGAGGAAAAAATAAAAGAACCTTTATCAAGAAGTGTACATAATGAAGGAAGCAAAAATATTTTTTTCTTTATAATATAGATTTGAATGTCTTTTATTTCCATTTCTTGTTTAATTTCTCACTAGGACTTTCTGTACTGTGTTGAATAAAAGTGGTGAGACTGGGCATTCATCTCTGGGTAAAAGTTTTTTATCATTTCACTCTCAAATATGATCCTAGCTGTGGGTTTGTCATATATGGCCCTTATTATATTGAGGTAAGGTCCTCTATACCCATTTTGTTGAAAGTTTTTATTATGAAAGACAATTGAATTATGTCAAATGCTTTTTTTGTATCTATTGAGATGTTTATATAAATTATCCTTCATCTCGTTAATGTGGTTTAATTTATCACTTTTTTTTCCATTTGCAGATATTGAGCCAACCTTGCATCCCTGGAATACATCACACTTGATCGTGGTGATTAAGTGTATTATTGATTTTGGTTGCGAATATTTTGTTGAGGATTTTTACATCTATGTTTTTCAGGGATATAGGCCTGCAATTTTCTTTTCTTGGAGTGTCCTTGTCTGGTTTGGTACCAGGGTATTGCTGCCCTGAAAAATGAATTTGGAAGTGTTCCCTCCTCTTCTATTTTTGGAAGAGGTTGAAAAGTATTGGCATTAGTTATTCTTTAAATGTTAGGTAGAAATCACCAGTGAAGACATCTGCTCTTGAATGTTTCTTTGTTGGGAGGTTTTTGATTACTGATTCATTTCCATACTAATAGTAGGTATGTTCAGATTTTCTTCTATTTCTTCATGATTCAGTCTTGGTAATTTGTATGGTTCAAGGAATTTATCCATTTCTTTTGCATTGTCCAGTTTGTTGACATATAATTGTTCATTGTAATCTTTTATGATCATATCTATTTCGACTTTTCATTTATAACTCTATTTGTTTAAGCCCTCTCTTTTTCTTCGCAAGTCTAGCTAAAAGGTTTGTGTATTTTTTTTTTATCTTTTCAAAAATATAATTGTCCTTGGTTTCATTGATCTTTGGTTTTGTCTTTTTTTTTGTCTGCATTGCATTTATTTTCACTCCTTCCACTAGCTTTGGGGTCATTTTTTCCTTCTTTTTCTAGTTCCTTGAGGTATAATGTTAGGTTGTTTAATTGTAGTCTTATTTTTTTTCTTAATGTAGGTGTTAATTAATATTACTTCCCTTTTTAAAACTGTTTGTGCAGTAGCCGACAGATTTTGATAAGTTGTGTTTTTGTTTCCATTTGTCTCAAATATGTTTTCATTTACTTTGATTTCTTCTTTGACCCATTGTTGTTCAGGAGCATGGTTTTTAATCTCTGCATATTTGTGCATTTTCTTTCATTTTTCTTCTTCTTAAAATATTCTATTTTAAACCATTGTGTTCCCAAATGATACTTGAGATTATTTCAGTCTTTCTAAATTTATTACAACTTGTTTTGTGGACTAGCATATGTCTTGGGAAATGTTCCATGTGCATTTCAGAAGAATGTGTATTCTGCTACGTTTGGATGGAATGCCTTCAATCTGTCTGCTAAGGTTATCTGGTTGAACGTGTTGTTTAAGTGCAATGTTTCCTTTTTGACTCCTGTCTGGATGATCTATTGATTGTTGAAAATGGCATATTGAAGTCCCCTGTAACTGTGGTATTGTTGTCCATTTCTACCCTCAGATCTGTTAATATTTGCTTTATATGTTTAGGTGCTCCAATTTGGGGCATAAATACAATTGTGACATCCTCATGAAAACCGACCCCTTTATCAGTATGTGACCTTCTTTTGCTTTAGCTGTTAGTTTTAAGAACTAGGTTTTTGGTACCCTCAGACCTCCAGTGAGAGTCTTAAAAGTTAGGGTGCTAGATGTGGGGTTCAAGCTCTTCACTCCTTGGGTTAGCTAGGAGTTGGGGATGACCTCCTGATTGTATGGAGTTGTGTTGGGATCGTGGTTTACGGTGAGAGGGTGTACCAGCCTTCCCTATTCCTTTCTATTGGGATATTTTCTCATTCATCTGGTGTGTAGGAATTGCTCAGCTAGTTTCTGGGTCTCTTTCAGAGGGAATTACTCTGTGTGTAGGTTTACATTCGTGCATCCCTGTAAGGAAAAGAGGTAGGAGCTTCCTGTGTCTCCACTTGTTCAACTTCGAATTGATATAAATTTAGAAGCAAATGAAAACCATTCAAAGACACTTTTTTTTAAAAAAGCAATTTACCTTATAGTTGTTTATTTACTAGCCAAATGTATACCACCAAAATATTAACAGCCATGGACATTGTTTAGAGCAAAAAAAAAAGAAAAGAAAAAAAAGAAAAGTCATTATTTGCTTTTTTCAGATGAGATCATTTGCATTTATTTTGATGGGTAAAAAAATCATACAAGCTGGGGTTTTTGTGAGAATGATATGTGAATTATCCTTCCTTTCCAAATCTCACAAAGCCTTATTCTAGTATGCACAGTTGCTAAAGCATTATTCCCTATATGAGCATGAGCAATAGGTGTATATGTTCCTACTGATTAATGGGGTGTGGTTATATTTTTGGTGCTTTTCGTGTGGCAACTACACAACTATTGATGTTGTCATGACAAGGGTGCTGTGGTGTGTTAAAGAGATATAGAGCTCCCTGGATGGGGCTACTTAGCTGGCCTTCCTACCTTATCTGTGTAGATCTTCCATTGCACTGCTCTCCATCTACCTCCTCCACTCCCTGACATAATAGGTCCCTGAATGCATGGACTGGAGGGATCTGATGTTTTCTTTTTTCTCATTTATTATGTAGCATTTCAGATTAGGTTTGCTCTCTCTGATGATCACATGCAATAGCACCAATAAAGGTATCTCTCTTTCCTACATATCTGGGCACTATCTCTTGTCCCTCTAGTTTTGTTTTGTTTTGTTTGGTGGTTGCTTTTTTTACTTTTGTTAATTTATTTGAGGAATATTTGGGGGCTTTTGGATTCATCATTTAGGAAATTAATTTGAAAAAACTGAAAAAGCAAATAACTTGGGTCAAGGAAGCCAGTAAGGTTGTTTTGTTTTCTTGTGCTTTCTTCGAATAATATTGTTTTCTTCAAAGTCATTTCCTTATAACATTGATCAGATGCTGTAGGAACTTGCTCATATCAATTAGTGTATGGTAAAATTGGTTTTGCTACAAATTGTTTGCCACAGTTCCAAGAACCTATCAAGAATGTTAAGTGAGGACTTCCTGCATTTTTAGTTGAATTTATTTTGACTCTTACCCACTGGACATTTTGAGTTGGTTGTTTACATTTATGTGCTCAGATTTTTTATCTGTAAAATAAAGCAAGGCCTGTAAAGTGTTCAACAAAGTATCTTATACATATTAGGTACAGTGGGTCCTCAAATAATACCTTTTTGATCAATGTTGTTTTATTATAATATTGATGAGAAGAAAAAATTTGACTCTAGGCCAAGGCCACTATCTGTGTGGAATTTGCATGTTTTCCCCATGTCTGTATGGTTTTTTTTTTTGTGTGTGTGTGTGTGTGTGTGTGTGTGTTTTGTTTTTTTTTTTTTTTTTTTTTTGGGGGGGGGTGAGGCTCCCTTTGCCTCCTACATCCTAAAGATGCGCATGTTAGGTTAATTGGCACACTTAAGTTGTCCTAGTGTGTGTGTGTGTGTGTGTGTGTGTGTGTGTGTGTGTGTGTGTGTCTGCTGAGGAAGGCATCCTGCCCGGGTTGTTTCCCATCTTGTGCCATGAGCTTCTGAGTTAGACACTGACCACCTATCACCCTGAACTGGCATAAGTCAGTTGGAAAATAATTATCTTATTTGTTTTTATTTTATGTTTTGTAAATATATATTTTTATTGATTTCAGACAGGAAGGGAGAGAGAGATAGAAACATCAATGATGGGAGAGAGTCATTGATTGGCTGCCTCCTGCACACCCCACCTTGGGAATTGAGCCTTCAACCCGAGCATGTGCCCTGACCGGGAATTGTACCGTGACATCTTGGTTCACAGGTCGATGCTCAACCACTGAACCATGCTGGCCAGGCTCTTATTTGCTTTTATTAATATTTATTAAATGCATGTGTAGCTCACATTTATTTCAATATTTCACGTTAGAGGTGTTTTGGGTCTTGACTTAGAAATATGTCATAGGAATTTATCTCTTGTTTATACCAATTAGCCAACTGCAAAAGTGGTTTCCTTATGCATTGTTTCTCTTAAAGTCGCAGTTTCCAAGAACTTATTAAGGACCTTCAGTGAGGACATATTGTATACAGCAGCGATTTTCAACCTTTCTCATCTCATGGCACACATAAACTAATTACTGAAATCCTGCAGCACACCAAAAATATATTTTTTACTGATCTGACAAAAAAATAGATATAATTTTGATCCATTCACCCTGGATAGCTGTTGTGTTGGCTGTTGTTATTTTTTATATGACGATCTAAGGGAAAAGAAGTCAGTGCCCCTTACTGAATAGGTTTTGCATGTGTGTGTTTTTTCTTGCATTATTGCAAAATAAATTTATCTGAGCTCAACTGTTTTGTAAAAGATCAGAGGCGATTTGAAATCTCAGATTCAGCTTGTCTCCCAGAAAGATTGAACTGCAAATAACACAATTTTGTGTCTGGTTTTAATCCTGGACCTTCTTAAGTCATGAAACAGCTAACTGTTTGCACAACGCACTATCTTACTTCAGCCCCAGCAGACCCACAGCTTTAGGCTTGAGGACCATGGTTCTGAAGCCCTCAGGCTCCTGAGGGCCCAGATCCGGCTGCTGTGGCTCTAACAGCGGGGACAAGCCCCAGCCTCCCAGCCCTTCCCTCCTCTGCCAACTTCCAAAATCATGAGATGCAAACCAAGACTGGCCCACCCCTGAGGCAGGGGCATCTGCTCACTCCCCAGGAGGAAACCAGATGGACTTCTGCCTGACTGTGCTGGGCCGTCCTTGTGACCCCTGGCAGGTGGCCAACCAAAGGGCTTGAATAGGTGGCCTCCCGAGGGCCTTACTTGGCTGTCTGGATGCCCGGCTGCCCAGGAGGAGGACGAGGGACAAAGGAGGCTCCTGGCTGTGGCTACTCCTGCCCAAACAGTGGAGCTCTGTGAGGGCTCTGGCCACAGCTGGCAGGGAGGGGAAGTCACCATCCTGGGCGGTGTGCAGAGCCTGGTGGCTGCTGACCTCACCATTTGGGGGTACCTGCTGGTAGGTTGGGCACACACAGCAGTCCATGCCTGTCTGCTGGGTGCTGGCCTGTCCAGGGCTGGTCTGCCATGAGCTCTTCTTGTTCTCCTTGGCCTTGGTGCAGGACAGCCTAGCTTGGCCTCGATGTCTGGGTGTGCAGACAGCAGCTCCTGCCGCTGGGCCCTGTTGGGCTGGAGCACCTCCGCTTATTGACTATTTTCTGGAAGTTCTTCCAGAGCAGGTTGGGGCAGCTCTTATAATACTGGGCTGCGGAGATGACTCCCCGTCTAAACTCCCCGAGTGACTCGTGAACTCCCTGCAGTGGGCCTGTCTGCAGGAAGCCCTTGATGGAGCGGATGAGCTGCAGGTTCTTCCCCCGGCTCTCGGGCCCAGGTAGGCGCGGGGCACTGGGTCAGCCTCGGTGCTTTCCTGGTGGTGGTGCTGGGGACACAAGCCGGGTGGGGACTGGGCAGGCTGGGGAAGCTGGAAGACAGCTTGCTGACTGAGGGCACCACATCCAGCAGAGGTAGGATAGAGTGCCCCCAAGGAGCACTGCTGTGCTAAAGCCTGAAGGGGAGGGGTCCCCTGAGCGCTGGGACATGGGGAAGAGGAGAGGCCTCTGGGGCCATGGGAGCCCAGGGGGTTCCTTGGGGAAACTCTTGAGCCCAAGGCCCCTGTATGTCCATTGACCATGACAGCTACTGGCCCCTGGACTCAGCCCGTGGAGGCCTGGGGGTGGGGGTGGCTGCTCAGCCCCAGGGAGGCATCATTCTCAGGGGGCGTTGGCGGGGTGATGCAGCACCCAGTTTCTCAGAGCCCACCTTCGTATTTTTGCTGACTTTGGTGAAGGTCTGGGTGGAAGCCAGCGCCACAGGGAGGAGACAGCGACTATGCCATGTTGGGCCCTCTCTGCAGCTCCTGGATGGTGAGGCCTGGTGCTGTCTTCTTCCTCCTCCTCCTCCTCCTCCTCTGATCCTCTTCCTCCGTGGGGGGCGACCCGCCCTTCTAGAGCCATGCCATGTTGGGCCCTCTCTGCAGCTCCTGAGTGGTGAGGCCCGGTGCTGTCCTCCTCCTCCCAGGATCCTCTTCCTCCGTGGGGGGCGACCCGCCCTTCTAGCTGCCCTTCCCCCATCCCAGCCTTCCTGGGGGCTGACTGCCCCGGCAGCTGGGCCCCTGCTGGGCCCCTGGGGTGGGCTGAACCACATTGTTGCTGCCACTGCTCTTCCGGGCAGAGGGGAGGAGGAGGGTGGGGAGAGAGGGGCGCTGTGCTGAGCTTGGAGGTGGAGGATACCAGTGAGGTGAGTGGTCTTCCTGGCAGGTGCTGAGCCCCTGGAGGGAACAGGGGACATGAGCACCAGCCCCACAGGGTCCAGGGCTGCCCCGTGGAGCAGGAGGGGAGGTGGAGGTGCAGAGACCAAGGAAACCTGTACCCTTGAGCTTCAACGTGGGGACAGGAGGGTGCTCAGAAGTGTGATCCTCCAGCGGGGCTGGTGGCTGGGAAGGCCTCTTGGCTTTCAGGGCCGTTTGCCCAGGCTTCCTTGGGGCCTGGCCTTCCCCCTGAGCTCCGAACAGGCGGCGGGGACCCCTGGGCCCCTGGGGTCCCTATACCCCTGCCTCCTCCTTCTTGAGCGCGTTGCCTCCTTCCGTCCTCACTCCTGCATGTCTCCTGCTGCTGCTGCTGCAAGGCCACGGAGGCCCTGATGGCACTGCCCCTTCTCTCCTCTGCCTCCAGCTTCCTCGTGGCTCTGCCGAGCTCCCTGACCACTGGCCTGGCCTGCTTGGCGCTTGAGGTTGTAGCTGTCCACCTCCTCAAGGTCCTGGCCACTGGGGATCCCTTCTCCAGTCCCGCATGTAGCTGACTTGCCCGTGGATCTGACGGTTCTGGCAGCCCAGGCGCGACGCGGGCTGCCTGGTGGCGGGAGGTCGGTGTCCACAGGTGCGGGAGGCAGGGTGCTCTCCCTGATGTGCTGCAGCGCCCTCCTCGCACAGGACATGTGCCTCCAGGAAATGCTCCTGCAGATAAGCAGAGTCGCAGTAGCAGCCCTGGGCTGTGCCCCCATCAGAAGTGGCAGAAGTCTGGCTAGAGGTTCATCAAAAACAGATCCAGAGACATAGAAGCATCTAACAGACCATGAACCTCAGAGGGAAGGCAGGGGAGGGTGGGAGGGAGGTAAGAGATCAACCAAAGGACTTGTACGCACGCATATTAGCATAAGCAATGGGCACATATTACAGATATCTCTCATTTCCCCCCTTCCCAGCCCATTGGGGTGACATTGGTTAATAAAATTATAGAGATTTCTTCTGAGCAACAAAATTAAAAAAGAATTTTATTAACCAAATGTCCCCCCCAATAAATTCAATATAAAATAATTTATTGCAAAATAGAAAATATTTGAATGCACTTTTATAAAAAAAGAAGTGGCCAAAGTGGTGGTGCCAAGCAGGTGCGGAGCGGCTCATCCTTGTGGAGGCATCGCTCCCTGCAGACCTTGCAGGGCTGGGGAGCGTGGTGCTGTGTATCCCCAGGGGCCCCCCAGCAGGCGGTGCTGCACTAAGGCCTGGTGCAAGGACCAGGCGTGCTCATTCGGGAAGATTCTGAGGGGTTTGAGGCACAGCTTTCAGCGAAGAACTCATGCTGCTGCCGCATAGTCTGCTCCAGGTCCGGAAGAGGCCAGAGGGTGGCAGTGCTGGGCACCTTGGGAACTTGTGCTGTAGCGGCTGCTGGTACAAGGCAAACATTTCCCATCAGCAAAGTAGATACTATATGCTCCTCGCACTGCTGCTGGTGGATGGGACTGTGGCCAGGGCGTTCCCGAAGCCCCACTGGCACAACACTCCCTGCTCAGTGTCACTGTCCCCGCACACTCACACCTGGGTGGAGCAGTGGTAGGTAGCGCAGCAGAGGTGCTAGCAGCCCAGCGCCTTGGCCTCCAGGTCTCAGCACAGCATGCAGCGGACGCGGCTTCCGGTGCCAAGAGCAGGGTTCTGGGCCTCTCCAGGCCCACACGGCCTGGCCACTCTCCTGCTGCCTGTCTTTCTGGGGGGGACAATGTCACTGCCCCAGGTAAGGCATGTTTTAAAAATTCTTGTAGGCACACGGGTTAAAAATCTCTGGTATGTAGTATGTGCTAGTTCTGTTTCAGTTGTCTGTGAAAATTTTAAGGCAATCTGCTCTCCGAAAGGGCAGGGAGCAGGACTTGCTCTTTGTTGCATCCTTCTTCATTGTGCATTTGGGTTGTCGTATAGACCTTTATTATTGTGTGGACATCTAGTTGGTAGACCTAGATAAATGCTTGCTGAATGGATCAACATAAAGACATCCTATTTACCCCATTCGTGTTGTTTTCTTAAGACTTCTAAGGATCAGGGCATTGGTGGCATTGTATTTTCAATAAAAAAATATAAAAGGAAAAATGGTCTCTATTTCTCTGACACTGATATTGTGGTTTCCTTTAGTCAAAATCACTTAAGTGACTTAAACTTACATTTTATATTTATTAATCTTAAGGGATGAATTTTCCAGCTGAATTCTAGCATTTTAAGAATGGTAATTCAGACAACCTACAGATTATTGATCACATATTATGTGTATAATCCCACATAATAAAGAGGTAATATGCAAATTAACCCTCACACCCTCACAAAGATGGCTGTCTACCACCAGGTCTGCAGGAGGGTTAGGGAGGAACGACCAGGCCAGCAGAGGGGGTCAGTTGGGGATGACCAGGCCAGCAGGGAGGACAGTTAGGGGTGATCAGGCAGGCAGGCAGGTGAGTGATTAGGAGCCAGCAGTCCAGGATTGTGAGAAGGATGTCCAACTGCCGGTTTAGGCCCAATACCCTGGGATCGGGCCTAAACCGACAGTCAAACATCGCCTGAGGGGTCCTGGATTGGAGAGGGTGCAGGCTGGACTGAGGGGACCTCCCCCGTGCACAAATTTCTGGCCTAGGGATTCAATAAAGTGCCAGAGCCTTTTAACTACATTCTCAAGAGGGAGACACCTTTACTACAGAGTAAGAGGAAGCAAGAACAAGTCTATAGTGATGCAGATGCTCAACCAGGGTCACAAAAGTGTTTCTCTATTACTAACTCTGTGTCCTTGAGGAAATCTGTTAACATTTGGATTTTCTTTTTTTCAGATCTACAGTGGAGAATTACAACTGATCCCTAACTTATAGAAGATTTAAAATTGAAGCAGAAATGAGACAATAGGGGGGAGAAAAAATGGCAGAGGCTTAGACGGACGTGTTGGTGCTTTGTCCCGGACCAGATAAGGGTGAGCAGCTGAAACGGGTAACATACAGCCCGAACAAGCAGAGGAGATTCAGCTGAGAGACAGTCTGCAGCCAGGAAAGACAGAGAACTCCTAGAAAATGGGGATGGTTAGAGATTGAGGCTGAAACCTCCCCCTGGGCGCCAGCTCAGCGGCGTGACCGCGCCATCTTGAGTAGCTGTTATCCACATCCAGAGATCGGCTACTAACCCGGAGGCAACGGCTCTCAAGCAGCGCGACTACATGAACTCAGAGGAGACCTGCTTCCCTCCACAAAAAGGTTAGACTTCCCCCAAAGGTGCGGTTTGCAATTCAGGTTGGAGCGAGGAACTCGCGCACGTGCGGGGGGAAATCTGTGCCCCACAAAGTCTGTGCCCATAGAGGCCAGCGTGACCCGCAAGTGGGGAGGGCTCCCGCAGGGCTGCTGGCAGAAGGTAACACTATAAATAAGCCCATAGTTGGACTGGATGCAAAGGGGCAGCCTCAGATTCTCCCAGGTGGCCGATTTTGGGACTAATGTCCTCCATTCTATTTTCATCGTTCCTTTAGCAACATTTTTCTCTACCTCAATTTGCCTCTGTGCTAAACCCTCTTCCCCACTTTTTCCCTTTTGTTGTCCTGTTTCTCTTACCCTACTCCAGGTTTAGATCTTCCCTATTCTTTTTACCCCCTGTCAAAATTTCACCCTACTTATATACCCTATGTCCAATCCCCTGCTCTAAATCCTTATACACCTTTCCCTTATCTTCCTTCACTATCCAAATTTTTTTCTTCTTCTTCTTCTTTTCTCTCTCTATTGTTTATTGTTGTTTGCTCGATTGACGAGTATATTGGGGGTTTTTTTAGGATCGTTTGTGAGGTTAGTCTGCTTATTCTTTTTATTTTTCTCCCCCCGCCCCCCGGTTATTTCTGTGCTTCTGTTTTCCCTTGCGTCGCTTGATATTATTGGTTGTTTGTAGTTTGTATTCATCTCCAGGAATCTGCTGCTGTAAATTGTTGGTATTAGTGGCGGTTCTATAGGAGTTTTCCCCTCATATAAATAGTCTCTTCCCCTCTTATACTTCACTCTCTTTTCTCTCTTACTTTTTTTTTTCTTTTTCCTCTTCTTTTTTCCCCTCCCTTTTTCCAATTTTATTTTTGCACTCCTTTTTTTTTCTTTTTTCTTTCTTTCTTTTTTCTCTTCTACCTTTTTCTCTTCTTTCTTCCTTATCTCCTAACTCTCTTAGCTCGGGTGGCCACCTTTATTTGGGGTTATTGATATCGTAAATACATTCGTGTTCAGTGCCTGGTACGTTGTGCCTTGTTGTGTTGTATTTTGTGCCTTTAAATCAACGCAGCAGATTCAAGCAACAGCGGCCTCCTGATCTCCACACGCTCTGTCTGGGGAACAGTTACTGTGTGTGAAGCCTCCCTCCACCTGCCAGAAGAGCCACCACAGCTGTGAACAGCACCCACCAGAGGCCCTGCTATCAACGGAGGAGCCACTGCTACCACAACCGCCCAAGGAGCAACCACAGCCCGAGGAGCCACTGCCACCCAGGGAGCAGCCACTGAACGACTCAACAACTAGATATGTCAGTGAGATCAAACATGGGTAGACAAAGAAACCCCCAAAGGAAAGAGAAGGAGGACTCGCCAGAAAAGCAGCTAAGTGAGACAGAGGCATGCAACATGACGGAAAAAGAATTCAGAATAAGGGTCCTAGAGTACATGCACCGGTCGGAGGAAAAAATCAATACCATATGCAAGAAGCTAGAAGAATCAGATGAAAAATTCAATACCATATGCAAGAAGCTAGAAGAATCAGATGAAAAATTCAATACCATATGCAAGAAGCTAGAAGAATCAGATGAAAAATTCAATACCATATGCAAGAAGCTAGAAGAATCAGATGAAAAATTCAATACCATATGCAAGAAGCTAGAAGAATCAGATGAAAAATTCAATACCATATGCAAGAAGCTAGAAGAATCAGATGAAAAATTCAATACCATATGCAAGAAGCTAGAAGAAACAGATGAAAAAATCAACAACTTAAGTAAGGCCCAAGAAGAAATGAAGAGTGATATAGCTGCCATAAAAAACTCCATTGAAAGTATCAACAGTAGACTAGGAGAAGCGGAGGACCGAATTAGTGAATTAGAAGACAAGGAAGCAAAACACACCCAAACTATACTGCAAATGGAGAAAAAAATTAAAAGACAGGAGGAGAGCCTAAGGGAGCTTTGGGACAACATGAAACGAAACAACATACGAATAATAGGGGTGCCAGAACAACAGAAAGATGAACATGGATTAGAAAACCTATTCGAAGAAATAATATCAGAAAACTTCCCTGAGGTGGGGAAGAAAAAAGTCACACAAGCCCAGAGAGTCCCAAACAAGGTGAATCCGAAAAGACCCACACCAAGACACATCATAATTACCATGGCAAATGTTCAGGACAAAGAGAGAATCTTACAGGCTGCAAGAGAGAGACGGAAAGTTACATACAAGGGATCTCCCATTAGATTATCAAATGATTTCTCAACAGAAACACATCAGGCGAGAAAAGAATGGACGGAAATTTACAAAGTGATGCAAAGCAAAGGACTGAATCCAAGAATACTCTATCCAGCAAGGCTTTCATTCAAAATTGAAGGGGAAATAAGAAGCTTCACAGACAAAAAAAGGCTAAGGGAGTTTATCACCACCAAGCCAGCCATGCAAGAAATGCTAAAGGGACTGGTGTAAAAAGAAGAAATAACAAGCTCAGAAAGAAAACAGCCACACACACAAAAAAGAAATGGCTATAAACAAGTACCTTTCAATAATAACTTTAAATGTAAACGGACTAAATGCTCCAACCAAAAGACATCGAGTGGCTGAATGGATAAAAAAACATGACCCATACATCTGCTGTCTACAAGAGACCCACCTCATTAGAAGGGACTCACACAGACTGAAAGTGAAGGGATGGAAAAATATCTTTCACGCAAATGGAAAGGAAAAGAAAGCTGGGGTAGCAATACTTATATCGGACAAAATACATCTCAAAGTGAAGGCCATAACCAGAGATAAGGAAGGCCACTTCATAATACTAAAGGGATCAATACAACAAGAAGATATAACCCTGGTAAACATATATGCACCCAATGCAGGAGCACCCAAATTCATAAAAAAACTCCTGGAAGATATCAAAGGAGAGATCGACAACAATACAATCATAGTAGGGGACTTTAATACACCACTGACATCACTGGATAAATCCTCTAAAACATCAGCAAAGAAACAGCAATCCTAAATGACTCACTAGATCAGATGGACTTAATAGACATCTTCAGAACACTTCACCCCAAAGCCGCGGAATATACATTCTACTCAAGTGCTCATGGGACAGATTCAAAAATAGACCACATATTGGGTCACAAGCAAAGTCTCCCCAAATTCAAGAAGATTGAAATCATAAAAAGCATCTTCTCAGACCATGATGGCATAATATTAGAAATAAACTACAATAAAAACAACCCAAAATACTCAAACACTTGGAAGCTGAATAGCATGTTATTAAATATTGATTGGGTTACCAATGAGATCAAAGAAGAAATTAAAAACATCCTGGACACTAATGACAATGAAAACACAACAATCCAAAACCTATGGGACACAATGAAAGCAGTCCTGAGAGGGAAGTTTATAGCTCTACAGGCCTATCTCAAAAAACAAGAAAAAATGGTAGTAAATCATCTAAATCTACAGCTCAAAGAATTAGAAAGAGAGCAACAAGAAAACCCCAGAGTGAGCAGAAGGAAGGAGATAATAAAGATTAGAGCAGAAATAAATGACATAGAGACCAAAAAAACAATACAGAAAATCAATGAAACCAAGAGCTGGTTCTTTGAAAGGATAAACAAGATTGACAAACCTCTAGCCAGGCTCACCAAGAAGCAAAGAGAGAGGACCCAAATAAACCAAATCAGAAACGATAGAGGCGAAATAACAACAGACCCCACAGAAATACAAATGATTGTTAAAAAATACTATGGACAGCTCTACTCCAACAAACTAGACAACCTGGAGGAAATGGACAAATTCCTAGAAAAATACAACATTCCAGCACTCAATCAGGAAGAATCTAAAAATCTCAATAGGCCAATAACTATGGAAGAAATTGAAGCAGTCATCAAAAAGCTTCCAGCAAACAAAAGCCCAGGACCAGATGGCTTCTCAGGGGAGTTTTACCAAACTTTCAAGGAAGAACTAAAACCTATCCTCCTCAGACTACTACAAAAAATTCAGGAGGAAGGAACACTTCCAAGCTCATTCTATGAAGCCAGCATCACCCTAATACCAAAACCAGGTAAAGACAACACAATGAAAGAGAATTACAGGCCAATATCCCTCATGAACATAGATGCCAAAATCCTCAACAAAATCTTAGCAAATCGGATCCAGCAGTACATCAGAAAGATCATACACCATGACCAAGTAGGATTTATTCCAGGGATGCAAGGATGGTACAATATCCGCAAATCAATAAACGTGATACATCACATAAACAAATTGAAAGAAAAAAACCACATGGTCATATCAATTGATGCAGAAAAAGCATTTGACAAAATCCAACACCCATTTTTGATAAAAACTCTCAGCAAGGTGGGAGTAGAAGGATCATACCTCAACATAATAAAAGCCATATATGACAGGCCCACAGCCAACATCATACTCAATGGACAAAAACTAACACCATTTCCCCTAAGAACAGGAACAAGACAGGGATGCCCACTCTCGCCACTCCTCTTTAACATAGTCCTGGAAGTATTAGCCATTGCAATTAGGCAAGAAGAAGAAATAAAAGGCATCCAAATTGGAAAAGAGGAAGTAAAACTGTCCTTATTTGCAGACGACATGATATTATACATACAAAACCCTAGAGACTCCATCAAAAAGCTACTAGACTTAATACATGAATTTGGCAATGTAGCAGGATACAAAATTAACCCCAAGAAATCTGAGGCATTTCTATACACCAATAGTGAACTTTCAGAAAGAGAGATTATAAAAACAATCCCATTTACCATCGCACCAAAAAAATTAAGCTACCTAGGAATAAACTTAACTAAAGAGGTAAAAGACCTCTACTCAGAAAACTACAGGACGTTGAAAAAAGAGATAGAGGAAGACATAAACAGATGGAAGAACATACCGTGTTCATGGATTGGTAGAATCAACATCATTAAAATGTCCATACTACCCAAAGCAATCTATAAATTCAACGCACTTCCCATTAAAATACCAACGGCATACTTCACAGATCTAGAACGAACTCTCCAAAAATTCATCTGGAATAAAAAAAGACCCCGAATAGCTGCAGCAATCCTGAGAAAGAAGAAAATAGGTGGGATCTCAATACCAGATATCAAGATGTATTACAAAGCCACTGTTCTCAAAACTGCCTGGTACTGGCACAAGAACAGGCATATAGATTAATGGAATAGAATAGAGAACCCAGAAATTGGCCCGAACCAATATGCTCAATTAATATTTGACAAAGGAGGCAAGAACATACAATGGAGCCAAGATAGTCTCTTCAATAAGTGGTGTTGGGAAAATTGGACAGATATATGCAAGAAAATGAAACTAGACCACCAACTTACACCATACACAAAAATAAACTCAAAATGGATAAAGGACTTAAATGTACGACAGGAAACCATAAAAATTCTAGAAGAATTCAAAGGCAACAAAATCTCAGACATATGCCGAAGCAATTTCTTCACTGATACAGCTCCTAGGGCAGTTGAAACTAAAGAGAAAATGAACAAATGGGACTACATCAAAATAAAAAGCTTCTGCACAGCAAAAGAAACCATCAACAAAACAACAAGAAAACCCACTGCGTGGGAAAACATATTTGCCAACGTCATATCTGATAAGGGCCTAATCTCCAAAATTTATAGGGAACTCATACAACTTAACAAAAAGAAGATAAACAATCCAATCAAAAAATGGGCAAAGGATCTAAATAGACACCTTTCAAAAGAGGACATTCAGAAAGCCAAGAGACATATGAAAACATGCTCAAAGTCACTAATCATCCGAGAGATGCAAATCAAAACAACAATGAGGTACCATCTCACACCTGTCAGACTGGCTATCATCAACAAATCAACAAACGACAAGTGCTGGAGAGGATGTGGAGAAAAAGGAACACTTGTGCACTGCTGGTGGGAATGCAGACTGGTGCAGCCACTATGGAAGACAGTATGGAGTTTCCTCAAAAAGCTGGAAATGGAACTTCCATTTGACCCTGTGATCCCACTTCTAGGAATATATCCCAAGAAACCAGAAACACCAATCAGAAAGGATCTATGCACCCCTATGTTCATAGCAGCACAATTCACCATAGCTAAGATTTGGAAACAGCCTAAGTGCCCATCAGTAGATGAATGGATTAGAAAACTGTGGTACATCTACACGATGGAATACTATGCTGCTGTAAAAAAGAAGGAACTCTTACCATTTGCAACGGCATGGATGGAACTGGAGAGCATTATGCTAAGTGAAATAAGCCAGTCAATGAAGGAAAAATACCACATGATCTCACTCATTCATGGATAATAAAGACCATTACAAACTTTTGAACAATAATAGATACAGAGGCAGAGCTGCCTCAAACTGATTGTCAAACTGCAGTGGGAAGGCCAGAGAGGGTTGGGGGGCAGAAGGGAGGGGAGTAAGAGATCAACCAAAGGACTTGTATGCATGCATATAAGCATAACTAATGGACATAAGACACTGGGGGGTAAGGGAAGGCAGGGGATTGTCAAGGGCGGGGGGTGTGGGGAAGGACACATATGTAATACCCTTTGTAATACTTATTATAATATTTTTTTAAAAAGAATAAAAAAAAGAAATGAGACAATAAGGTGACACCCCTTTGAAAACTGCTAAGTACTATCCAAGCATGTGTTTGTATGAGCCAGAAATCCAGTCTTCATTAGAGAAGCGGGAGAACAGCATGCGATGGAACACTCAGGGCAGTGAAACTTGGGAAAGAAAGGGGTGGGAGGGCGGAGGCTAACTAGAAGAGGTCATTGGGGAATAAAGGGGAGGCATATGAAATACTTTCAACAATAAAGATTTAAAAAAGAAAGGGGAGGATTAAGCCCCATGTCCCACATGCTTGTCCCAGAGTTTGCAGAACTGAAAAGCTAAGAGCAGAGGTGCTTGTCCCAATGCCAGGAGGAAGGGCCTGGAATCTGGAGAAGATCCCATAGTACAGCTTGCCTTGCTGTATGAGGATGGTGGTCTGAAATGGATTGGACTTGACTTTTCTCAACAGGGGAGAGAGATTTAGGCTGCTGAGGGCATCATACTGAGAAATTCTAAAGCATATTTATGATGCGACTTCAGGAAAAGAAGAAACAATCTAGTCTACATTTTCGTGGAACGTGGGGTAAACATATAGGTGTTTCATAGTGTTAATCGGAAGCTGAGGAAATAGAAGTGAATGCAGCCTGTGTGTTGCTGTCATCAAGGTTTAGAGCAGAAGCAGCAGCTGCTTCAGGCTGTGGGGATCCCTCTAAGTCACTGGGCTTCTAGCTGGCATCCCAGTGAGCGCTTCCAACCCTGCGGGTTAATCATTTAATTCTCCTCTGAACCCTGGAGCCTGGCCCATTCATTGCCTTTGATTAAGCAACCATCTCACTTGGCAGCCATCATTTGACTTTGAGGCCTGTTGGGCTCTTTCCGATGCTATTTACTCTCTATGTCATGGGCTTGGTTTGCTGGCATACTCACTGCTCGACATACTCTATGGATCTGATGTCCTTGCCTCAAAGAAGGGCATCTCTAAATTTGGAAAGGAGCACTTTCAGCTTAGAGATTAAGAGTCTATGAAAAGGAGGAAACAGGTAGTTGTCACTATTTGGTAGGAAATGAGCACTTTTAGACAAAGCTAACAGTTCCTCTGGCACCAGGTAGAGGTACTGAGAAAGCTGGCCAGGTAATAATGCAAGTCACTGCACCTGAGGAGTTAATCTGAGGTGATATGTGTTTCAGTTCGTTCTAAAAAGTGCTAGTTTAGGTCTGTACCAATTTCTTCCTTATAAACTTATGAAGCTTCGTTTTTCTTTTTCATTTTGTGTGAAATGGTAGACAGTGTTATCGTATGCCTGTGGGTACTTTCTCATATCTAAAAATCTGTGAAGAGAGGAGTATGCACAAGAAAAAAAACACACATTATTATTTTATTTTATTGTGGTAAAAGACTTTACATGAAATCTCCCTCTTAACAAGTTTATTAGTGTACAATACAGTATTACTATCTATAGGCATAATGTTGTACAGTAAACCTCTAAAACTTACTCATTTTGTGTGACTAAAATTGCATACTCCTAGACACTTTGCTTTAGTGGCTATTTTGAGGAATTTTCCTATTAAAAACTATATCAAGGTACTTCTGTCCACCATATCTTCTTTTATAGTCATATTTTCAAGCAGGGGAGATTGTTTTTGAAAAATCAAATGAAGTATTTATATGACACACTAAGTGAAATGAAAACAGAGAAAGAATGAACAAAGACTAAGGAAAGATTGGGAAAATTGGAGGTGATAAAGTCATTTATATTCTCATGCTCATATATTTTTCTCTAGATTCTGTCTTAAGTGGTAAGTTTAATGGAAATATCTAGTTAGAATTTCTAATTCAGTATTATAACTAAGCAAAAATTCAGAGGAAACCTCCACCTGTATAAAAAATTAAACCTTAGATTAGACAGTTTTTTGAAGATTTACTATGGTGGTTAATTTTATGTTTCAACTGATTAGGCTATAGCACTAGTTGGTTGCGGTTGTTAGGGGCAAACACCAATATATGTGTTGTTGTGAAGGTATTTTTTAGATGTAATCAACATTTAAAATTAGTTGACTTTAAGTAATACACATTACCTTCTGTAAAGGGAGAGAGAAACAGAGAGGGAGAGAGAGAGAGAGAGAGACAATGATGTGAGAGAGTAACACTTAGTGACTGCCTCCTGCACAACCCCTTCCAGGAATTGAGCTTGGAACTTGGGCATGTGCCCTGACCAGGAATCAAACAGGCAACCTTTCCATGCATAGGACAATGCCCAGCCAAGTGAGCCACATGGGCCAGGGCAGCCATATTCTTTATCTATCTATTATCTATCTATCTATCTATCCATCTATCTGTCTGTCTATCTATCTATCTATCTATCTATCTATCTATCTATCTATCTATCTATCATCTATCCTTCTTTATTGGTTCTGTTTCTCTGGAGAACCCTTCACCAGTGTAAAAAACAGAATAAACATGAATAAATACAAGTGGGCTAAGCCCTATGTGAATCAAACTTGGGGTTTCAAGGCCAGGGGTTGACTTTGTTGGTCCAGAGCCTGGTCATTAGCACCTGCTGATCCAAAACATGCTGTAGAATCTTTTAAATTGTTAAGTGATGAATCCTCATCTTTTTTCTTTTTAGTTTTCTTAGTACCAACTAAATAAAGCAATTATGATGATATATTGTACTGCCAGTAAAGCAATTTAATTTGAAATACCTTAGGGCCAGGGAAAGTATTTATATTTCTTCTTTTCACTCTTAGAAACAAGCACAGCCTCTGCCCATAATTGCTGCTTCGTAACTATATTCTTAAATTTCTGTAGTATATGCTGACCTCTGATATCATGTATGCCATATACGATGCAAAAGGCTGGTGGTGGCCATAAGTTATACAATGACACATTTGAAAGTAGTTCTATGATATAACAAATTCCATTTAATGTAGTTCCTTTTAAGCTGCTCACTGTAATTTTCAATTTCAATTGCAAACAGATAAAAGCATGCCTGCTAAATGAATTTGTGTAGTTTCTTATAAGCATACAAAGGATTAAAATATGCATTCTACTTTTTTTATTTATTTAACACCACAATGTTTTTTCACTGACTGCACAACTATTTTCCTAGGCAAAGGATCAGAAAATTGAGAATTTTAACAAATATCCTTGCAGTAAGAGAACTAAAATGACCTGAGTAGACTTGCCTATTACCTTCAAATTTGGAAGACTTTATATTTTTTTAAAATAATGAGATGCTGCTTTTGGTCTGTCTTAGAATTTGGACTGTAAGCTTTTTTATTTGTCCTTTCACTTGAATATTTAGAGTCAATTTTGTGTCGAACTCTGTCAATTACAGGCCTGTAGAGCTGGAAAATCAACACTGCCTGTCTCCATTTTAAAACACTGATGGCTATCAAAAAAAAAACCAAAACAAAACAAAAAACAAAACAAACAAAAAAAACAACCCTTGACTTGCTGCCTGTTTTCCCCTCATTCTGCATTGCTCTTTTTATTCCTATTAATTCTTCTAATTTCCTATTGCTTTTGCTGTGACTTCCTTTCTCTTGACCATGTCATATGTTTGTTTGACGTTTTTCTTGTTTTGTTTATCCTTTTCTTGTTCTATTTCTTTCTTGGCTTCCTCTTTCCCTCCCAACAGCATCACTATTGTAAGTCTGAAATATTACCCTTTTTTTTTTTATTTTGCAAAAGTTCAGTCCCCAGACCAACTCCATGTTGGTCCCACAGCTGATGCACAGATGTTCTTCAGCTGCCAGATGACAGGCAATACTTGTGAAGAGCAGGGAGGGCCACGCAGTCTCTGAATGTGCAAACCTCCCACAAACTATTATAGCACAGTAAGAGCCTGGGAAAATACCAGGGGCAGTGGCATAGGGAAACGAAGACAGCCAGTTAAATAGCAGTTTGCAGCCACCTAGTAAATCCTATCTTCCTTAAACCAAGGATACCTAAGAGTAAATGATTTGCACTTCTCCTCCCCAACCAGAGAATAAAAAGCTGAAATCAATCCAATTAGTGCCATTTGCCAACTACACCTAAGGACAGACAAATGAAGAGAATACTAATGAGTAAATCTCATTTTGGTACATCAGCATAAAGTTGATGAATATTCTATTGATCTGCCCCTAAGACATCCCCTATACTCCTGGCCTTTAAAACCCCTGAAAATGAAGGCCCCATTGTGTTCTCCCTCCAGGAAGCATGCCCTTGCCATTTACTCCCCCCTGGCCTTCCCACACAGGCATGTATCCCCTAACATCTAAGGGACCCCATGAAACTTGCAACCAGGGGAGCAATGGGCAGCAGCAGCTCGTCCAGGGCTAACCCCCAGAACCTGTCCCCCCTTTTCTCTGACTTCTCAGTGAGCCAAAGCAGCCCAATCCCAGGCTCTCCTGTTGTTTCTTTTATGCCCTTCCTCGTGTCACTGTCCTAAGTACATTTTTGCTTCAGTCAATAAATTCTTGCTTGCTTTTCTTTGAGGCAGGCAATGGTGGGGAAAAGAGGGTCATTTGTAGTTCTCTCAACAATAAAGACAAGTAAAATAAAATTTAAAAAATGAAATGCCTGCTAGCCCATCGTCTAATTACTTATAGTGGCCATTTAGTGACATTCCTTCTAGACTTTTTGTATGCATTTTTAAAAATAAAATTGGAGTCATATTCTAAAAAACTAATAACATTAGAGTTCTTATATGATAGGGAAATTTTTCTGCATTACAACATTGAATAATTTTTTTTATTCCTCATGTGAGTATTTTTTTTATTTGATGGGGGGTGGGAGAGAGAGAGAGAGAGAGAGAGAGAGACATGGATTGGTTGCCTCCCGGACATGCCCTGACTAGGGATCGAAACAACCCTGTGTATGTACCTTGACTGGGAATCAAACCCGTAACCTTTTCGGTGTATGGGACAATGCTCCAACCAACTGGGACGCCTTACCAGGCAACACTGACTATTTTCTGAATGTCATTCATTGGATTTTCTACCTCAGAACCTACAGATATCTTTTTGTTCATCTCTACTTGTGCTCCATTGACCTTTTGTATACTATTCTTTCCCCTTTCATTTACCCCCGTCAATTAAATTAAAGACTTTTCTTTCTGTCAGCAATTCAAATTCTAGGGTGTCTTTTCTGTTTTATTAATTTTATTTTTTTTCCTTCCTAGTTGTTGACTAGTACGATTTGGTCCTCGGTTTGCTATCTTCTCTACCCCTTAAAAGAGGTAGATTCAATGGCCATTTTCTAACCAAAGACTCAGGTTCTGGGTAAGGAAGTGACATCCCTAAAGTCCAATGATTTTAATAATAGATTTGCTTCAAACTTTGCCTGACACTTCTTTATCTTCTACACCTTTATACCATTGTTTTCTCCAGGCAGTTAAATGGTAATTTTTTCTTGCTGTTTTTAGACCAAATTAATAGCAACTATAGTTTTACTTATTATTATCATAAAAATGTTTATAGTTCCATATGTTGTTAAAAATTAGTTATTTTGAATTTTAGTACATAAGAAAATAGGGTGTTCATTTAGTTGCTATTTACTTGAGTATGTTTTTACATACAAAAGCAAAAAATGTAGCTGAAAGAAAATAAAGTAATGAGTGATTCAGTTCAGTGTTTTTGATAGATGAGTAGAGGTTTCAAGAATTGAAATTGGTTTTAGATGGCAAAAATCTGTTCGAGATGGCAACACACACCATTTAGTTATGTGCAGTCTTGCTTAAAGAGAGGATTGAGTATAATATTCCTTTGCATTTCTACAAATAAGAATTCAGCCAATAAAGATTGTGGTCCACAGTCATAGACACCTGGGTTCCCCACACCCAGACCCCTCCCCCTCCAAAAAAGGTTGTAAGAATTAAAACAAAATAGATGAGTGTTTCCAAAGGCATTGCTCCCATGCCCATTTGTGAGACTACACTTCCAGAAAAGTGCTGGAGTATCTATCTAAAATTAGGAGGGAAAATCTAGAAAAAAAAAAGGAAAGAAATAAAAATATGAGACGTTCTAGAAGGAGTTAAAATGGCATTCATTTGCCAAACATACGTTTCCTTTTTTGGGGCGGGAAGACTAATGGTCTTAGGAAATTTGACTTGAGCAAAACCTATCAAGTTGATTGGGTCAAGCCTGGTCAACTTTTCTACACAATGACTAAAACAAACAAACAAAAAAAGTGCTTGTCTTGATTAGATAAACTAACATTCTTACTTTCTGGTTTCTGGAAATAAACAATAAAACGAATTTTATAGTCATTTTGCCTAATACATTTAGGAACCATAGTTTGTAGAAAATACATCTAGGAACCAAATGTTTGTAGAAAATGTAATAGAACGAGGTCCTTAGGTACAGGCATGGACTCCAAATGAAGATTCTGAAGAACTGGGATGTGTGTGCCTGAACGCATGTGTATAAAAAAGGAGAGAAGGACATTTGGGATCCTGGTAGTAGGCCAAATTCTTCTTGGGCAGCACTCTGAAATGCTTTAATTGTGTACTCCAACACTTAAAGGGGTAGAACCTTTATTGCCCTTTTCTCATTCACCCTAAGCCTATTTTACTCAAATGATAAATAAAATCCCAAGGTCAATAAATTCTAAAATAATTTTCTTTATTTGTTCTCAGTACTGTTTTGTGATTAAAAATTTAATATGCCCTTTGTTTTGGGAGAGGCAAGAAGACTCCAGATTATAATTTGATTATTCCTAAAATCTCTAGGAGGTATTTGGGGGCTCTCAAAATGCTTTAACATCTTTTTTTATCCAAAGTTTATCTAGTACCTTCAACTTCTCAGGACAAAGAGCATAGTCTAGAAGTAAGTGGAGATATATCTGAGTGATCTTTAAGAAGCCCATATTGCCTAAAAAATAAATAATGTTTTCTTTCTTTCTGGACTGATAAATTCTAGAATTAACCATTGTTTTGTAAATATTTTAGGTTAATGCTCTAATACCTGCCTGGCTGGTTTGGCTCAGTGGTTGAGTGTCGACCTATGAACTAGAAGGTCATAGTTGGATTCCTGGTCAGGGAACTTGCCTGGGTTGTGGGCTCCATCCCCAGTGTGAGGCGTGCATGAGGCAGCCAATTAATGATTCTCTCTAATCGATGTTTCTATCTCTCTCCCTCTCCCTTCCTCTTTGATATCAATAAAAATATATTTAAAAATACTTTAATACTTGATTGGGCCCAAAGATCTGCTGATTTAAACCTTCTGCCTCCTTTGGCAGGTCTCCTGCATCTTTCACAAGGCCACATATTACACTTGCTCTGGTGGCTTCTGTGGAATATTTATGAGCCATTTATTAATCATCTTAGCTCATTTACAGCTGTGCTAAGAAATAAGCTCCATTCTGACTAGCAAGTGTCCTACTTCCTTCCTTCAGTACAACAAAGAAATATTTAAGTCTTCATACTATTCATCTCAGTTTTTTTTAAAGACCCAGACTGTTTAATAAATCATTTTTCATTGTGTTAAATAGGATTGCCAAGCCTTTGAGCACAATTCATTCTTTCTAAAGAACCAATTTTATTGTGCAGTAATGAATGGATATAATATCCTCACACAATTGTAAGAGTTCTTTGTGCCAAATTAAAGATCAGGGGATTCCTCTTTGTTTTTTCTGGGTTTTTTTGGTTTGTATTCTCTCCTGTTTTCTTTTTTCCCCCCTTTCTCAGTAAATATAATAATTTTAAAATCTGGAGAAACTTTCTGTCTTCAAATAGAAGAAAAATGATTTTAAAATATCCTTTTATTTATAGCTAATGGGCAATGAGGTGAATTAAAAGTGCGCAAGCAATGTTCTCTGATAACCCTTGTGATCCATGTATAGGAGCTAAAAAAGATGAGTGTGTAATTTGCACACTTACGGGCATGTATTAGTTTAGGATTACCTATTTGTGCTAATTTGAACTCTACAGATCTGAAAATGTTTCAGTTAAGCTTTAGATATCAAGTATTTTTGAAATCTGGGAAAGTATTGCAAAAAAATACAACTGGAATTTCAAGCCAGACAGACTTTAAATTCATTCTCAATTTTCCTGCTCAATAGCTGGGTGAGTATGGGCAAGTTATTTAAATTCCCTGACAAGTTGAATGTTCATCATTATGCTTATAGTCCAGGGAGAGTGTTAATATAAAGCATTCAGTATGTGTCACATACAACACTCTCTCTAAATGCTATGTTAATATGTATAATAGCTATGTTCATAACTGTGCTTTTCTTTAAATCCTCATTTAGCCTTCCCAACAATTTTTGGATTAAAGCATGGGAAGCTGTGTTTTTTGTTTGTTTGTTTGTTTTTTTTTAAATAAAATTCATGTACCTACCTTATTTTTTACAGAAGTTTCAGGTGTACAGAAAAGCTGAGTAGAAAGTACAGGCTTCCTGTTGATGTAGTGGTGAGGTTTCAGGGTAAGGGAAGCATTCTAGAATCCTAAAATTAGCTCCCAGTCTTTTAGTTAGCCAGTGACCCAAGCTCGATTATTTATTCTTGGTAAATTAAATGTTGGTGGTTTTCAAACTTCAGTGAAATATGATATACAAATTTCTTTCAGCTATCCTTTTAAGGGAACTGAAGAAGAAATGACATGCTATAAATACGTGAAATTTTGTTTTTTATACTAATTTATGTGTATTTCTAATTTAACCTCTGTGTCAGATTTACTGTAAAGTTTTAGAACATAGTAGATTATCCAATTTAGAAAGCACTTAAACTCAGATTCTCTATACTGTTAATTTCAAGTTTGATTATACCTTGATTATTCCTGAAGTATCTGGGAGATATTTGTGTAATTGACTTGGGGACTTTTAAAATCTTATTTAACATATTTATCCAAAAGTTTTCAGGATCCTAACTTATCATAGCAAAAAGAAGAATTTAGAAATAGGTAGGGATAGTTTAGGTAGCCTTGAGAAGCTTAAAAAAGAAATCCAAAAGTTTATATAAAAAGTCCATGTATTTTATTACAAATAAATAATCAAGGCCTATGTAGTCAAATATGTGTTTTACAGAGCCAGCAGTCCTGGATTGTGAGAAGGATGTCTGACTAAATGGGCAGTTGGACATCCCTCGAGGGTCCCAGATTGGAGAGGGTGCAGGCTGGGCTGAGGGACACCCTCCCCAGTGCACGAATTTTGTGCACTGGGCCTCTAGTCAATAATAAGATTAAATATAAGTGGTCTAGAAACATTAATTAAAAAGCTGAGGTTGTCAGATTAAATTTTAAAAAAACTAGGTTCTTCCTATAAGAAATGCAATGCAATTATAAGGACCTAAATTTTTAAAAGTAAAGAATGGAAAAATATACCATGACACCACTTATCAAAAAAAAGTTACTGTATAAATAGAGAGTAGCTATATTAATATCAGAAAAAGTAGATTTCAGAGCAAAGACTGCTACTAGGAATAGAGATGATCTCAAATGTTATAGAGATGATCTCAAATAGAATAAGCTGGAGAATATCTCATACTTTTCAATTTGGAGGAATGGTTTGTGTAGAAATTAGATATTTTTCCCCTTAAAAGTTTAGTAGTGCTCACCAGTGAAGCCATATTTCCTGAACTGTTCTATGTGGAAAAGTTTCTAGTTATATGTGTCACTTCTTTAAGTATTTATCATTTCATAATGGTAAAATGGTTCATCTAGAGTACATAATGACCCTAAATTTAAGCACCTAATAATAGATCTTTAAAATACGTGAAGCAAAACTAGTAGAAATTCAAGAAAAAATAGACAAACCCTCAATTGATTATAATTGTTTTAAATTACAATTCTTTTCTCTCAATAATTGATAGAATAAGTAGACAAAAATAATTATGTAGATAGGATTTGAACAGCACAGTCTTCCAATTTCACCCAATTGATGTTTATATAACATAACATCCAACAATAGCTGATTACATGTTTTCTACTGCACAAGGATGTCTATATTCTAGACTGTAAACCAATTTTCAATGACTTTAAAACATTTTAAGTCATATAAGCTATGCTCTCTGACCACAGTGGAGTTGAATTAGAAATCAATAGTAAAAAGATCTCTCAAAAAGCCCAGATCTTGAAAACTAAGTAGTCCAGTATTAAATAATTTTGGGGTCCAAGAAACATCAGCAGAAAAATTAGAATTTATTGCAAACTGAATTAAAATAAAATCACAGCATATCAAAATGTTTGTGATGGTCCTTATGCAGTACATAAGAAGACGTTTTTTGCTCTAAGTGCTTATTTTAGAAAATAAAAACTCTAATTAAAGACCTTAATTTACACTTTAAAATGTTAAGAAAAGAGAGGATATTAAACCAAAAATTTGTAAAAAGAAAACAATAAAGACCAGAGCAGAAATCAATGAAATTGAAGTAGAAAAAAACTATCCTATATAATAAAAGGGTAATATGCAAATTGACCCTAATGGTGGAACAACCAGAATGACCACTTGACCACTCACTGGCTGGCAGGCTCTGATTGCCCAATGGTGAACGGGGAATTGGGGGTGGGTGGTGGGGGATGTGGGCTATGCCAGGCCAAGGCCCCCACCCTGCCAGTCACCCCATACTCAGAGGGCAACCCCCGGCAGGGGTGGGGCCAGCAAGCGGGCTGGAATGGACGACCTCTCAATCCACCCCCCCCCCATCAGGCTCCGATTGCCTGATAATGAACGGAGAACTGGGGGTGGGTGGAGGGAGATGTGGGCGGTGCCAGGTCAAGACCCCCACCCTGCCAGACACCTCACACATGGAGGGTGACCTCTTGGTTCCTCCCCCCAGCCAGCAGGCTCTGATTGCCTGATGGCGAATGGGAAACTGGGGGTGGGTGGAGGCAGGGGGCGGGACTGGCTGCCGGCAGCCAGAAAGATGGCCCTGATCACAGGCCAGGCCTAGGGACCATACTGTACATGAATTTCATGCGCGAGGCCTCTAGTAATATAGAAAATCAATGACAAGAAAAGCTGGTTTTATTGAGGTCAATAAAATTGATAAACCACTAGGCAGACTGATGATGGGGGAAAAGTGAAAGCACAAAATACTAATATCTAGAATAAGAGACATAGCATGAGTACAAATTCTATAATTATTTAAATGATCATAAGGATTATTATAAAATGTTTATGTTACTAAATTTATTCTGATAAAATAGTCAAATTCCTAGAAATAAACAATTTATCAAAGCTAACTCAAGAAAAAATAAACTAAATAGTCCCTTTTCTCTTAAAGAAGTGACACATATAACTAGAAACTTTTCCACATAAAACAGTTCAGGAAATATGGTGAGCACTACTAAACTTTTAAGGGAAAAAAAACTGTGTTTTTAATGTCTTGCAACGTCTTAGTCTGATTTCAGGATCAGCCTAATGCTACCCTCATAAACTAAGTTGGAGAATGCCCCATACTTTTCAATTTGGAGGAATGGTTTGTGTAGCAACGGGATTTTTCCCCTTAAAAATTTAGTAGTGCTCACCATATTTCCTGAACTGCTCTATGTGGAAAAGTTTGCAACAGCATGGATGGAACTGGAAAGTATTATGCTAAGCAAAATAAGCAAGTCAGAGAAAGATAAATATCACATAATCTCACTCATTTGTGGAATATAAGGAACAACATAAACTGATGAACAAAAGTAGAACCAGAGTCATAGAAACATCCAACCTGAGAGGGAAGGCAGGGGTGGGCGTGAGGAGGTAAGAGATCAACCAAAGGACTTGTATGCATGCATATGAGCAAAACCAATGGACACAGATGTGGGTGAGTGGGGGGCAGTGAGGGCATGTGCTGGGTGTTGGGGGCGGCCAGGGAGAGGTTAATGGAGGGGAAAGGAGGCTTATGTAATACATTAAACAATAAATAACTTAAATTTAAAAAATAATAAGTAAAAAAGTAAAAGATTGCAAAGCATTAAATAAATAAGTAAATAAACAAACAAATAAGTAAAACTACAGACTAACATCTGTCATGAACATAGATGAAGAAATTCTAAACAAAATTTCAGTAAATTAAATCCAAATCTCATTATATAAAAAAGAATAACTCAAAACCAGGTGAGCTTTATTCCATAAAAGCAAGTTAGTATACCATTCAAAAACCAAACAATGTAATTCATCATTTTAAGAAATGGCATGAGCAAACTGTTTTGGGGATGGAAATGCTCTGTCTTCATGGTGGTGGTGGTTACATGACTGTATAACTTTGTCAAAATTTATAAAACTATATCCCTAAATGGTGACTTTTACTCTAAATAAATTATAACTCAATAGATTTGACTAAAAACAGTTATTTCTATCACCTTGAATTTCATAAATTGCACAAACATCAAAAGTTACTAATAATGCAATTGTCAAAAAATTAATACATATATATTGTCAAAAATGCAGTTAGATATCTTGATGATGGTGTTTTTGATAGTTTACTTAAATGGTATATTGCTTCCTGATTCCCTGGCCACAAAAACTAAGGATGGCTGACAATTAATCAAACATGATTTTTGTTGAGGTACAAAGCTGAACATAGTGTCTCTTGCCATAGACCTTCTTGTCCATATGGTAAAGGTCCAATATTGGCACTGAAACCTGCTGTCCATCTGGTCAGAGATATGTTTATGGAAGGAGGTAAAACTTTTAAAATCAACCATCTGTTCATATGTCATTTTTGCTAAAACAAACAAAAAAACACAAACAAAAAAACACACACACCGGTAAATAAAATACCAAAACATGCACATAAAAAAGAGTCATCATAGAAATAATGTGACATTTAGTTCACGGAGTTAAATCCTTTCAAAAACATATATTGAGAATTGTCACATGTACTAGTTTGCTGTCTTGAAAATATAAATACTCTGTATTATTTGTACAATAGTAGATAACATGTGTATTGATCATCAAATCCAAAAGTTTCTTACCTATTCTCACTTAGGTTCCCTTCACCCTATAATTCATAACTGAGGCCAAATTAGGTTTTTACTGTTTTATTTAAAGATATTAATAACTTTTGATGTTTGTGCATTTTTGCATGCCAGTGAGTAGCAGAGCAGAGCAGTGAATAAAGTGTGTTAGCTATTGGGAATAGGGAGTTAGTCCTTAACTGCCTGTTGCTTTCTCAACAGAAATGTGAGGTCTTTAAAAGCAGACTTTGGAGTCACACACAGCAAGGTTCAAATTCTGCTTCTTCCTTTTGTCAACTGTGTGCCCTTAGACAAGTCACTAACTTTGTGCTTCAGTTTCCTCATCTATGCAGAAGCAATAATAATATTGACTTGTTGGTTGTTACCAGAATTATATGAGCTCAGATAAGTTCTCTATAGCAGAATTATGACTTACCATCCCGATTCTCTGTATTGGGTAGATCTGATAGGACTCCCAGTCTTCCTAAGGTGGCTTTATGTAGTGGATGACCTGTGGGACCCAGTGGTGCAGTCTCCCTGATGCTCTAATAAGGTCCCTTGTATGCGTTGTGTGGGCCCTCCTGTTGTAATTGGGTCTTGGTTGCTATTGGCTCCTTTGTGCTGGGCTTTGACCCGCAGGCTGGCTGAGAGTGAGGCTCAACACAGCATTCAGGCTGCTTTGGAGCTGCTTATCACATTAGGTGGAATTCTCTGTAGGGTTTGGAGCTTGCCAATATCTCCCTGTGGATATACTGCTTGCAGAGCCTATTGGATCTTGCTCTGTTGTTCTCTGAAGCTGACTGCTGAGTTTATTGGTTTGGGGCCTCTTTGTAAGGTCTCTGGTGCAGGACAATATCAGATGCTGTGTGACTGGCCCTGACTACCCTGTTTAAAGCTATCAGCAATCCAGCTTGTGGCTCCCTCTACTGAGGCTGGATGCATGTGGCAAGGACCAACCTATCCATCAAGATCTGCTTTTCCTAGCCCCGGGCCCAGAGGCATGTCAGACAAAGACTCAAATCACCCAGAGATCTGCCTTTGCTTGCAGACTGATTGTTAGTTTCAGCCACTTAATGAACCTCAGGCTGTAAAGCTCAGCTGGGCATAAACCCCACAGGGTAGGGCAAGAGGTTTTGCAATGGATGGGGCAATTTCTCCCCCCGCCCCCCAGGCAAAAGCTGCATTAATGGGAATGCTCTGCCTGTGAAAGATGGTTTCTGCAGTGTGGGGTAATGACTCAGCACAGGGTCCAATGGTTGTCCTCTCTGCTCTCTCCCTGCTGAGCTACCTACCACAGACTCTTCTCACGCAGCTCTAGTCTACTTTGCCCTCCCACTGTTGGAGACTCACATAAGTATCTGCAAATGAAATTTAGTGAGTTGGTCTTTTAAGGGGGTGTCTGTGTATTTAGACATCTGTCCCTGCTGGGTATCCCCCCGCCCAGTACTTTTCACAGCCAGGTTTTATGTGAGCACCTTTCCAAGCTCTGGAGCTCTAGCCCTGTTTGGGGGTTAGGTCCTAGACTTCCTGGCAGAAGCCCACTGCAGCTGATACAACCTTTCAGAATTTCAGCTGCTGCCTTTGGGAGCCCAGCCAGCACTCTGTGCCTCTGCACTTCCTACCAGTCTCCACGTGGCCTCCTCTTTAAGTCCTTGCTTATAAGGCTTCTCTCCAGCTAGTCTTCAGTTGGATATTCAGGATGATTTTTCTATATTTTAGTTGTAATTCCAGCTTGGTCCTGGGAGAATGTCAGTGTAGCTTGCACTTAATTCACTGCCATCTTCTCCCTCCATCAATTTTCTTTTCGATGTGGGAAGAGTAGGGAAGACTAGTCTAAAACTTCTCACTCCTGTGTCTTTGCTCTTAGGTGAGTACATCAGGATGAATGCAAATTAGAGACAGAAGCAATCACCTCAAGGAAAGAAGAAAGAAAACAAAACAGATACTTATCAGAAGACAGTCATTCAGCTTATTAATTTTTTTCATTACAACATTTTTTGTAATGTTTGGCATTATTTCAGGAGTCCCCCTCCTTGCCCCTTTCCCACTGTGATTTTAGGAAAATTTCCCTTCTGCCATCTGATACAGTGATAGAGAAGTTTCTATTTCTGCCTTCCAATATACAGATGAGAACATTGCAGAAAAAGTGTTCCACTGATTCCGATGGAAGGATACACTGGCCACATGGCTGGGATTATGTGGTGGATTCTCTGTAAAATGGAAGATGGAAGACTAACAGATTATATGCTTTGATAGTTGACATCTGGCATAAATTGTTGGCTTGCTGGATTCTTGGACATCATCATGTAAGGACAACTGGTTTTATCACAAAACTGACAATCAGGTATATATGAAACACCATGCAATTCCCAATCAAAATTTGTTTTAAAATCCAGCAAGCTAATTTGTCAGTGATAGGGCATTAGAACAGAAAATGATACTTATAATGTTAATTAGCCTTAAATTCACAAATTTGGATTAAGATTTTGTACATACACAGTGTATTAATCATGCCATGAATGTTTAAAGTAAGTCACAGCAATCCAGCGCTGTTTTGATTCACTCTGAAACCAGCGCTGCTCCTTCGGGATGGGCAACAGCGCACAGCCAAGGACGAGAAAGTCCATAGCATTCCACCTGTGCCCTTCCACTGTACAGATGGCTGGCTTCTCCCTACCCTAGGAATGCCTTAACATGAATTGTTTGTCCAGTGTTGTTGTGAAGGGTGTGGGCTCTAGTGTCAGCTCCAGATCTGCATCTGATTTTTTACTTCACCACTTAGGATTTTCATGATCTTGAGCAAATTACTTAACCTCTCTGAGCCTCAAGAGGTTAAGTTTTTCACTTGCAAAATGGACTTACAACAATACTCCCTCCCCATCACCAGATAGTTTTGAGAAGTAGACAAAATATATGTAAATCCCTTGGCACCCTTGACCATAGTGAGCAAAACAATCTTACTGTATTTCACTGGTGAGTCAATAAGCTTTAACAAAACAAAAACAAAAACAAAAAAAAAAAAGGGAAGAAACTGGGCAAGCTGGGGGGCCAATGGGGGGAAAATGGGACCTATGTAATACTTTCAACAATAATGATTTTAAAAAATAATAAATAGCAACCATTTTACATTATAACATAGGTGTATATTGTGTTAATTGTAATGATCTTAATTTTCCATAAATATTTTTATCTCTCAAGTAAAAAGGCAAAATGGAAAAAACAAATATGATTATGACAATAAGATATATTTTTAAGGGAGTCACTAAAGTGAAAAATTGTTTCAATTATGCAGTAGTAGTTTCTGACTGTGATTTCTTCTACTTAATATACTTTCTTTAATATTGTAGTTATGCTGAAGAGATGATGAAAAGTAAAAAGGAAACACCCTAGTGCACAGAGTTACATAAATACGGTTAAAAACAACCTGAAATAGCCCTGGCCAGTGTGGCTCATTGGTTGGAGCCTCACCCATGCACTGAAGGGTTGTAGGTTTGATTCCTGGTCAAGCAAACTACCTGGGCTGCAGGTTCAATCCCTGGCCCCCATGGGGCTCATACAGGAGGCAACTGATTGATGCAACTCTCTATCTCTCTCCCCCTTCCACTCGCTCTAAAAATATATGGGAAATATATTCTTGGGTGAGGATTAACAAACAAACAAACCAAATCAAAATGACATAGAGATATGAGAAATAGGGTAATACTTTGAGAAAAGGTTCAGATTAACTATAAATTTACTACTGTATGTTTTAGCATTTAACCTGATTCTACTGAATAGAATCCTTCAAATTTTAGGTTTAATTGATGATTTATTTGGTTGTGTCTATATACATATGACAAGTGACAGAATCAAGAATAATGGGGACTTTAAAACAGCAGCCACAAAATAAATGCACCAAATAGGTATGCACCAATATATGTACCATCATAATCTCATGAATGAAACATTTTCAAAGAATATATTTGGTAGCTTTTCATTTCACCCTATTTTTATCATTTAAACATAGCATTTTCTGAGATTTCGTTAAATTAAATTACTTATTAGAGATATAGAGGATGATAGATTTTTAGTTCTGTCAAAATTGCATGCAGAGTTTACAAAAACTTTTCTATTAACCTCCAAAGACAAGGAGTGATTTATAGACTCTTCTCCACCTAAAATACTATTTCTACTCTTTAACTTATTTTCTTGTTTATTTTTCCATCATAAATCTGACTAGTAGCAAGATTTATTTGACATTTCCCAGTAGATCATTACTTTGTATACTAATAAACACTTGTACTGTAAAAGATTGGTGGTGATTACTTCAGGAAGTAATCAACTTGGTTTTATTAAGTTCTGAATATACAGAACAGACGGGAGAAAATTAAATGTTTATATTTATAAAACTTCTGTTAAGAATGAAAATTAAATAAAACAACACAGAAAAATAAACTGCTACTTAATACTATTAATAATCTGTGACATGTTACTATATAGGTAAAAATTAGTGAAGCAATAATTTTAATTATTAAACTCCATGTAACCAAAAACATACAAATACTAATGTTTCAATATATTTCTAAAAAAATAAAATATGTGAAAAGCAGAATAATCAACTGAGCATATACAGTTTACTATTTTACTAAAATATTGTGAATGTAGACTTTCCACTCTGAATATAACACTTTAGAGTAAGTGAAGTGCCCTAGGATCCCAATTGTACCTACTCTCTGAACTCTATAACTAAATATGTGATATACATAATTAAATTTTTCTCAGATTAAAAATTTAGTTGCTAAGTTACCAATAGAAAGATTATATAAACAGTTCCTCGAGCTCTATCCTGAAAACATCAGCCCACTTATAAACATTCTCCGAGGAGAAAGGCACTCAAATAAAGCCTTTAGGACTTTTATGTATATTCACGTTTTTACTGCTTTTGATCATCTAGTGAGTAAATAAGATTTCTTATTTATTATGTGAAAAAAACACAGGCCTCCTCAAAGTCTGTTGGAGTTACATGTGTTTTATATGAATAAAAAGTTATAAAAATGCTCCAAATTTATTGTTTTCCCTTTTCAGATGTGATTATTAAATAACATTTTAGTGCATAGTGGTATTTATAAAGACACCCCACTTGACTGTCAGTCATCTGCTGTAGTGGAGTCAGAATCCACACCAATTCTCTAAGTTGTTTAATTAGGGAAATAACTACTTCAGAAAGCAGCAGGAAAAATTTGAAGGAAATACAGGGGAGGTAACTCCTATGCTTAGGAAGAAGAAAAGTGCAGATCAGTAAAAAAACAAAACAAAACAAAACAAAAAAACAGATATTAAAAAAAGAAAAGTATGTGAAGGAGAGCCTGTGCTTAGGAAGAAGAAAAGTGCAGATCAGTAAAAAACAAAACAAAACAAAACAAAAACAGATATTAAAAAAAGAAAAGTATGTGAAGGAGGATTGAAGTAAAAAACAAAAAGTAGTTTCTTAGATTTGTCTGTTTTCTACCGTGAATGGAGAGGTGTTAATGAAGGAAGAATATAATGTCTTCTGTCTCCTCCTGTGACTGGAAACGGAGAGGTGAAGATGGCAGAAGGCATCACATGAGGCAGAGCATTTGTCTCCGAATCAGCTGAAGGCTTGTTCAAAATGCAGAGCCCCAGGTCTCAGTCCAAGCCCACCGAATCAGAAATTCTAGAACTTTGGCCTAAAATTTACATTTCAACAAGATCCCTGTGTGCTTTGTATGCACATTCAATTTGAGTAGCAGTACTTTAGGCAGACATTTGTCAGAGAAACCATTTCACAAGGGAACATTGTACCCCCTTTAAGAGTTTTTATTTTGTGGTGTCCTGGCTATTAATTCGATGAAGATAAACCCTAGCGACATATTTGAAGTTAAATCCCGCAAAGTAAGGGGTTTAATGTGTGCTGGAGAGCAACACATGGGTTTAATTTATTTCAGATACTATCAAGGGAAAAAGGAACCGAACTAATCAGAAAATTTTGGGTATTTTCTTCAGACTGGCTAAGCTAAAGTAACATTCTTTACCTTCAGAATAAGATAGAGGCAAGAGGAATTATATCTTTCTGCTTAAGAATTTATCTAATAAATTAGTAATACCCATAAAAAATAGTGCATTGGCCAGTGGTTTTGACTAAACAATAAGAATGAAAACTTGTACTGAGGCAAGGAGGGTGTGATGAGACATAAAATGTGGGCTAAGATAATCATTTTCCAAATTTGGAAACTTCAGTTCAAAGCCCCTAGGACTCTCAATCCACCCCAAGCCTCCTTTATTTAGTTATTTTTTTCTCCCAGCACAAGGATGATTTATTCCGCTACATGGGCACTGCTGGCCAAGTCCCTACCAGATTCCTTTGTAGCACAGTGTGGTGTGGAAAGATCCACTGTGCTCGTGACTGCACACTTTCCTGCTGAGTATGAACAAATTCAGTCTCTTTGTTTTAAAAATATATTTTTATTGAGTTTTTACAGAGAGGAAGGGAGAGGGATAGAGAGTTAGAAACATCGATCAGCTGCCTCCTGCACACCCTCTACTGGGGATGTGCCCGCAACCAAGGTACATGCCCTTGACCGGAATCAAACCTGGGACCCTTCAGTCCACAGGCTGATGCTCTATCCACTGAGCCAAACCGGTCAGGGCTGTTTTAAATAACAGTAACCATTACATGCCTGAAAAGTTTAACAAAAATAACAAATGGTTGATAATTTAGAGAACCATGAGAAATAATAAAACTACTAGATTTGTTCTCCTTAGATGTCACCCAAATTAAAATGGAATGAAGATTTCTCTTCAAACAACAATGCAAATAGAAGGAAGTGGCTTAACTGCACTTACACTCTAAGAACCTACTCCCTTGGCTGCTCTTGAATTCTGTACCCAAGAGCATGAAATCCCAGCAGAAAAGTAAACCACACTATTTATAGTAAAACCTACTATTTTATATTAATAACATAATATACATGTGGCTTATTCACATAAAAATACATGTGGTGTATCCAGGTCCAATATAAAATTAAAATGCTTAACATGTTATTTTTGATATACTATAGTTAAAATTTCTAAATAACAGAATCAACTATTTCATGAATCTATATTTAATCTAGTTTTCTGGCTTTAGAAGCAAGATCTGGTAAAGTTAAGGAAGATAAATGCTGCAGGGGTGAAATCAACAGCACAGTCCCCTTTGTAATCTGAGCATTGGCTCTTCTTTTTATCATATATCATCATAAAAAAGTGGGTTCCATTTGAAACTTTCTGTTGACAATCTGAGATGATTATTGAAGAGCAGGGTACGACCAAAGTGTTTTCTCGAGACAATCCTCAGGTCTGGAATATTCTTTCCCTTCCAACTCAACAGTTCTACCTAGTCTGAATTTCTTGACCTTTAAGGCACTATGCCAGCTCCATCTGTTTCTTTGAGCATTTCTGAGATTGTGAATAAAACAAGTTCAAGGATAAGTTTATTTATTAAGGGATTATCTTTTAGTTGCCGGTGATTACTAGTGCACAGTATTCAATTGTGTCTGTGTTCTGAAATGTGTATGCAGATATTTAAAAAATGGAAAACAGAATATATGTCTTTTAAAAAAGGTATTAAAATTTACACTAATTAATTTGACATATGGTCTCAGAGTCCAGCCAAAGCCAGGGTTTCACTGAACAGTACAATTTCAACCTAATGCCAAGAAAGGAAATGAGAAAATCTGTCATTGAGTATCTTATCAACTTAAAAGAGAAAGTGTTATTGTGTCTTAGTAAGAACTAAGCTTCATATTTTTCATAACTTTTTAAAGTATAATCATGATATTTCCCTTTCATATGGTACAGGTATTTTGCTTTTCAAAAATAAGTCTGCAATATGAAATAATCTACCACTCATTATTAACTAGAGGCCAGGTGCACAAAATTCATGCACTCGGGGGGAGGGGGCCCTCAGCCTGGCCTGCGCCCTCTCGCAGTCTGGGAGCCCTCAGGGGAAGTCTGACAGACGGCTTAGGCCCATTCCCCCCGGGGAGCAGGCCTAAGCCATTGGTCAGACATCTTCAGCATTGCTGCGGAGGCAGGAGGAGGCTTCTGGCTGAGTGGCGCTTCTCCTGTGAGAGTGCACTGACCACTAGGGGACAGCTCCTGCGTTGAGCAGGATCACACCGAAACTGGCTCTCTGACATCCCCTGAGGGGTTCCAGATTGCGCGAGGGCACAGGCCAGGCCGAGGGACCCCACTGGTGCACAATTAGGGCCAGGGAGGGACGCAGGAGGTTGGCCAGCCAGGGAGGAGCTGCAGGAGGGCTCCAGGGTGTGTCCAGCCTGTCTCACTCAGTCCCGACTGGCCAGACCCCAGCAGCAGGCTAACCTACTGGTTGGAGCATCTGCCCCCTGGTGGTCAGTGAACATCATAGTGGCTGGTCAACCGGTTGACTGTCTGCCTCTTGGTGGTCAGTGCACGTCATAGCGAGTGGTTGAGCGGCCTTAACATATCATTAGCACATTATGCTTTGATTGCTTGAATGGACAACCAGACAACAGGACAGTTAGCATGTTAGGCTTTTATTATATAGGATATCTGCATCAAGGATAAGTGACTTTCATAATCCCTGGGATAATTTAAAAGTGCATGCCAGGAATTTGCACACACACACACACACACACACACACACACACACACACACCCTCCAGTCTCTTCAAAATTAAAATACATTTTTAAAATTGTATTAAATGTATTAGAAGAGAGGAAAGACAAGATTGAATCATAAAATGCTCAGTAAAAAGACTCTAAAGAAAACAACACCACAGCTGAATTGCTCCTGAAGAAAGACTGACAGTCAGAGGACAAACTTTCTGTGTTGGTATCTGTGTTACACAGTACCAGTCACACTACTGGCACGAGTGGGTTCACTCTGATCACTAAATTTACTGCTCTGTTATAGTATAACTGAGAAGTTCCCAAGATATTAAGGAAAATTTTAGTAGATGATTAGATGCTGGATAAGACTAGTTTTGAAAGTAAGTTACAGTTGAAAACATGGAAACAGGTCAATCATGCTGGTTCATAGCAGTTCTTGCAATGATACAATCTCAGAGGTTCTAATTACAGAGTCTCCCTTATCCGCCAGGGATACAGTCAAGACCCCCAGTAAATGCCTGACACTGCACATAACACAGACCCTGAGTATACTGTTTTCTCCTTTACATACATACTTATGATAAAGCTTAATGTATAAATTCGGTACAGTATGAGGCTGACAACAATAACTAATAAAAATTAGAATAATCATAACATATGCTGTAATAAAAGTTATGTGAACGTGGTCTCTCTTAAAATATTTTATTGTGCTACATTCAACATTTCACCTAAAGAATGCACTTTATGATGGCTCCTTGGCATATTCAAATTACCAGCCCACTACTCTTGCACTTTGGGAAAATTATTAAGAAAAATAAGGCTTCCTTGAACACAAGCACTGAATACTGCAAAAGTTGATCTGATAGCCAAGATGGGTACTACATGACTAATCGGACTTACAGACTTACTGCCTGGAGATGTTGGACAAAGGAATGATCCACATCCAGGCAGGACGCTGGGAAATTTCATAACATTACTTAGATTGATGCACAATTTAAAATTTTTCAATTGTTTATTAGTTGAATTTTCCAGTTAATATTTTTGGGTAGCAGCTGATCTACGTGTAACTGAATGGAGGAAAGCAAAATTATGGGTAAGGGGGCTACTGCATTTTATAATCATATTTTCTGTTCTAACTATTGAACTTCTAAAAAAATTATGCTGTTTTTATGTGTTTTCTTTCTTTATGAAGGTTGGACAACTGTAAAATAGCAACCAATGAAATTATCCTCTAAAATATTAAAAAGGTAGCCATATTCCCTGGTACAAAGTGAGTTCTATAAATCTAAAATATTTCACCAATCTGATGTTTTTATAATTTAATTAAATAGTATTTATATTATGATATAAATAAAATATTCCTATTATAAAGTTAATAAATATATTTACACATCTACAGCTTTATCTATCTAAATACACAAAAGGTAGAGTGATACTGCCTCATTGATTCTTGTATTTAGCAATCCCTGAATACTTAGGTAAGTCATTTAATATATTCATGTGCTTATACCTGCAAATGGGAGGATTAGAAAAGTGTATTATAATGTCCTTTAAATAAGAACTTGAATGATGCTAGAAGGTAGAATGTGGTGTTAAACTGAAGAAATTGAAACAATGATCAAAAACTGCCCAAAAGTAAAAGTCTAGGACCAAAGGGATTCACAAGTAAATTCTATCAAGCATCCAAAGAAGATTTAAAACCTGTCCTTCTCAAATTCTTCCAAAACATTGAAGAAGAGGAGATATTTCCTAACACATTTTTTGAGGTCAACATAACCCTGATACCAAAAACTGGCAAGGATAACATAAAAAAGAAAACTACAGACCAATATCTCTGATTAATACAGATGCAAAAATCCTAAAGAAAATCCTAGCACTAGCCGGTCTGGCTCAGTGGATAGAGCGTTGGCCTGCGGACTGAAGGGTCCCAGGTTCGATTCCAGTCAAGAGCACATGGCTGGGTTGCAAGCTCAACCCTCAGTAGGGGGTGTGCAGGAGGCAGCTGATCAATGTTTACACTACTTATTAGAAACACAAACTTGGGAGATTCCAGGAAAATGGCGGAGGCTTAGACGGACGTGTGCTCTCCCTCTCGCTTCTTTCTGAAATAAATAAAAATATCTCTACATATAAAAAGCCAGCGACTGGAACCCTGTAATGAACAGAACAATCTGTTGCTATGATGCCCACTGTGGCCAGCAAACTGGCCCAATCAGAGGGTGGGGCTGGCTGGCCAACACCCCTGCGGCCCTTTCCCCCAGCTGGCCCTGCCCTTGATTGGCCTGCAGCCCCTCCCCCAGCCAACCCTGACCCTGATCTGCCCCCTCACCCCTATCAGGGGCAGGGCCGGCCGACCAACCATGTGCAGCCCCTCCCCCAGGCCACTGGCCCCTGATCAGCCCCCCCTTATTCAGGGGTGGGGCCAGCTGGCCCACCACCCACAGCCCCTCCCCACGGCTGGCCTGATTGGGGCCGGGCCAGCCAGACCCCACCCATTCATGAATTCATGCATTGGGCCTCTAGTGTATATATATAAAGAAAATCCTAGGAAATCAAATACAATAGGTCATGCAAAAAATAATAAATCATGATCAAATGGGGTTCATTCAAGGGGCACAAGGATTGTTCAACACACACAAATCAATCATTGTAATACACCACGTAAATAAAAGGATAAACATCGTATGATCTTATCAGTAGCTGCAGAAAAACATATTAAACACTAAATAAAATAGGAACAGCAGAAAAGTACCTCAACATAGTAAAGGCTATATATGATTAATCCTCAGCCAATATTATACTCAATGGTGAAAAACTAAAGGCTTTTTCTCTAAAATCAGGAACAAGACAAGGATACCTACTCTCACCCCTATTCTACATAGTGCTAGAAGTCCTAGCCAGAGTAATGAGGCAAGAGAAAGAAATAAAAGGCATCCAAATTGGAAAAGAAGAAGTAAATGTGTCAGTTTTTGCAGACAGCACGATCCTACACATAGAAAACCTAGGGACTCCATCAAAAAAATATTAGAAATAAACAAATAAAGTGCAGAATACAAAATCAATGTTAAAAAATCCACTGCATTCCTGTATATAAACAACAAAAGTTCAGAAAAAAAAGAAAAAAAATACCTTTTGCAATTTCAACCAAAATAATAAAATACTTAGGAATAAACAAAGAACATGAAAACCTATATACTGAAAACTACAAAGCATTATTATAAGATTGAAAAAGACATAACAAAATGGAAAAATATCCTGTGTTTATGGATTGGAAGAATCAACATAGTTTAAAAAGCCACATTACCCATAGCAATATACAGATTTAATGCAATCCCCATCAATATCCCAATGTCATTCTTTAAATAAATAGAATAAAAATAATCAGATTTGTATGGAACCACAAAAGAACCCTAATAGCCAAAGCAAGATCTGACATTTTGTTAAAAATATCTTCTTTAAAATTTTGAATATTTTATTTATGATTTACTAGTTACAGTAATGTATCTGTCAGTATGTATGTGCAATGTAGATGACCCTTAAGAGATTTGAATTAATGAGAGTTGTTTGTTAAATATTGTACTCAGGCAGCAGGAAGGTAAATAAAGAATGATATCAAATCACATCTATGGCCTAAAGAGCCATATACATGATTGACTAAATTAATTTACTTTAAAAAATAAATATAAACGAGTTATAAATTACATATAAACATATATTATAGCAGGTGTTTATATATGTAAACACATAAACATGTATGCATACACATATGTATATGTATGTGTGTAGGTCTATTCTATTTCTGGCTCTTGCACTCTTAAAATTCTCCTGATACTTTCTTATATATCCATGCTTGTCAAATTCTTTTTTTAAGTTTTTATTTATTTTAGAGAGAGAGGAAGGGAGAGGGAGAGAGAGCTAGAAACATAGATGAGCAAGAAACATCAACATCGATTGGCTGCCTTCTGCATGCCCCCTGCTGGAGATGGAGCCTACAGCTCAAGTATGTGCCCTGACCAGGAACTGAACCAATGACCTCTTGGTGCAGAGGTCTACACTCAACCACTGAGCCACACTGGCTGGGCTTGTCAAATTCTTTCTCCCTACCTGTTACTAATATGGGTCAGAGTTCTTATTTCTGCATTTAGGATTCTCCCCGTATGTATTTGTAGTAGTTAAAAATTCATTCTGGAGCAAATAGTTTTGCCAACAATATACTTAAAGAAAGTTATGCCAATATGCTCTATAAATAATAGCTGCTAATTATTTATCACTTTTGGAATAGTTGTTCTCTCCAGTTTCCTTAAGCTTTACCCTGTAGCACTTTTGTCCTGTGGTGTTGGCACTTTCCCCATTGAGTTGTCTCTCTGCTCTGTGACAATGGGAGAGTTGTCAAGAAAGAGATGTAGCATAGTGTATTCAAAAGGTTATATTTGTGGAAGATTTTCAATGTGCCAAGCATTCTTAGTGCTTAATATAATTAGCTTATTTAATCTCCAAAACAACCCGATGATTACTTACCATTATTATTCTCACTTTACTTCTGAAGAAATTGAGGCATAGTAACATGTCCTAGTTAGAGTCTGGCTGTGAACACAGCAGCCTTGCCCTAACGGCCACACTAGTGCTAGAGGTGCGCTGCAGCTTCAAGCAGCTTCCCAGTTGGGTTTCCTAAGCACTTACCTTTGTTTTCCCTGCTCTTGAGATATTTACATTAAAAATTCCTCCTGAATTTTGGCCATAAAATCAAACAAAAACAGAAATTCCTCTCTCCACCACATGTTCCTTCACTTCATAAGAGCTCTATCAGTTTAATCTACTATCTTGCATCAAGAGTTATGCTTCCCATTTCTCACCTAGTCTGCAAACTTTATACTTTTGAAAACTAAGTCCACGCTACACTATTGTATTACTGTCAGGGTAAATCCAAACTTTTCAGAAAGAAAAATCCCCTGTCCTCTCCTAAAACAAAAATAGTGACAACAGAAACTTTGTTTACGCCCTAACCGGTTTGGCTCAGTGGATAGAGCATCGGCCTGCGGACTCAAGGGTCCCAGGATCTATTCCAATCAAGGGCATGAACCTTGGTTACAGGTACATACCCAGTAGTGAGTGTGCAGGAGACAGCTGATCGATGTTTCTCTCTCATAGATGTTTCTAACTCTCTATCCCTCTCCCTTCCTCTCTGTAAAAAATCAATAAAATATAAAAAAAAAAAATTCATTCTGGAGCAAATAGTTTTTGCCAACAATATACTTAAAGAAAGTTATGCCAATATGCTCTATAAATAATAGCTGCTAATTATTTATCACTTTTGGAATAGTTGTTCTCTCCAGTTTCCTTAAGCTTTACCCTGTAGCACTTTTGTCCTGTGGTGTTGGCACTTTCCCCATTGAGTTGTCTCTCTGCTCTGTGACAATGGGAGAGTTGTCAAGAAAGAGATGTAGCATAGTGTATTCAAAAGGTTATATTTGTGGAAGATTTTCAATGTGCCAAGCATTCTTAGTGCTTAATATAATTAGCTTATTTAATCTCCAAAACAACCCGATGATTACTTACCATTATTATTCTCACTTTACTTCTGAAGAAATTGAGGCATAGTAACATGTCCTAGTTAGAGTCTGGCTGTGAACACAGCAGCCTTGCCCTAACGGCCACACTAGTGCTAGAGGTGCGCTGCAGCTTCAAGCAGCTTCCCAGTTGGGTTTCCTAAGCACTTACCTTTGTTTTCCCTGCTCTTGAGATATTTACATTAAAAATTCCTCCTGAATTTTGGCCATAAAATCAAACAAAAACAGAAATTCCTCTCTCCACCACATGTTCCTTCACTTCATAAGAGCTCTATCAGTTTAATCTACTATCTTGCATCAAGAGTTATGCTTCCCATTTCTCACCTAGTCTGCAAACTTTATACTTTTGAAAACTAAGTCCACGCTACACTATTGTATTACTGTCAGGGTAAATCCAAACTTTTCAGAAAGAAAAATCCCCTGTCCTCTCCTAAAACAAAAATAGTGACAACAGAAACTTTGTTTACGCCCTAACCGGTTTGGCTCAGTGGATAGAGCATCGGCCTGCGGACTCAAGGGTCCCAGGATCTATTCCAATCAAGGGCATGAACCTTGGTTACAGGTACATACCCAGTAGTGAGTGTGCAGGAGACAGCTGATCGATGTTTCTCTCTCATAGATGTTTCTAACTCTCTATCCCTCTCCCTTCCTCTCTGTAAAAAATCAATAAAATATAAAAAAAAAAAATTCATTCTGGAGCAAATAGTTTTTGCCAACAATATACTTAAAGAAAGTTATGCCAATATGCTCTATAAATAATATTAGGTCAATTACTTTTTGTGATAACACTTTTTAATTAAAAGTATAGTAAAATAAAAATTTCTACATGATTATTTCTGTTTTCTTATAAAATAAAATGATAAAAGTCCATGAGCTTTAGTAAATATTTGGTTAGCATTCACTCTGGTTCAGTTCCATTGTGCTTCTTAATAAAAAAAATAAGTTATTTTAAAACATATAACAAATGGTAGACAGATACAGTAATATACAGTTTTTAATCACACATTTCTCTATTTGTTATGGTAAAACAACCTGAATATTTCTGTGTCAGGTCTAAATGTCTGCGGTCCGAGTGATTATATAATAATGGAGAATTCTAACCCAAATAATTTCTTGATTAAAATTATTTGCTAAGAAAAATGGTGGCAGGTTAAGTGGAAGCTACACTGACACTCTCCCAGCACCAAACTAGAATTACAATTAAAATATAGAAAAAAAAATCCTGAATAATGAACTGAAGACTAGCTGAAGAGAATCCTGGTAACCAAGCATGGAAAGTGGAGACTGCATAGAGAATGGTAGGAAGTGTGAAGGCGCAAGAGGGCTGGCCAGGCTCCCACTGACAGCAGCTGAAGTTCCAGAGGGATATCTCAGCTGAAGTTGCAAAGGGTTTCCATTGAAAACTCTTGGGTCTCAACCCCAAGATGGGGTCCTCAGTCCAGAGCACCAGAACTGAGAAAGGTGCCCATATAACATAGAAAAAAAATACCTTTTGCAATTTCAACCAAAATAATAAAATACTTAGGAATAAACAAAGAACATGAAAACCTATATACTGAAAACTACAAAGCATTATTATAAGATTGAAAAAGACATAACAAAATGGAAAAATATCCTGTGTTTATGGATTGGAAGAATCAACATAGTTTAAAAAGCCACATTACCCAAAGCAATATACAGATTTAATGCAATCCCCATCAATATCCCAATGTCATTCTTTAAATAAATAGAATAAAAATAATCAGATTTGTATGGAACCACAAAAGAACCCTAATAGCCAAAGCAAGATCTGACATTTTGTTAAAAATATCTTCTTTAAAATTTTGGGGAGAGGGAGCAATTGCTCCACCCTATTGGAAACCTCTCTCCCCATCCTGCAGAGCCCGAGGGCTCATTGAGAGAATGACAGTAACAATCAGCCTGCGGGCAGAGGAAGATCTCTGCATGCTTTGAGTCTTTGCCTGATCTGCTTCTAGACACAGGGCTAGGAAAAGCAGACCTTAGTGCACATCTTGGTCCTGTCCAAAGGCACAAAGCCCAGCAGAGGGAGCCACAAGCTGTGGATTGCTGATAGCTTCAAACACAGCGCTCAGGGCCAGTCACAAACAGTGACTCATATTGCCCTTCACCAGAGACACTCAAAAAAAAATATTGAGAGCTGTAGCAGATCTACCTAATACATAGAAACAAACCCAAACAGGCAGTAAAAATGGGGATACAAAAAAAAACCCAAAATGAAAGAACAAAAGAATTCTCCAAAAGAACTAAATGAAATGAAGATAAAAAGTCTCAGATATAGAGTTCAGAAAAATGTGATGGGGTCCAGTCCAGAGCACCAGAACTGAGAAAGGTGCCCATATAACATCTGATTGTGAAAAGCAGTGGGGTTGCTGTCTCCCAGGGAGAGATGGCTAGATATGCAGGCACCCTCTTAAAGGGTCAAAACACAAAATTTCATGTGCAGTCACTCACTTTGGGCTCTGGCAGAGGGAGGGCAGAGTGCACTGGAGCTGTGTAAGGAGAATCCAGGGTTGGGGGCTATGGGATTATAGCTCAAAAGGCGACCATCTTGTTTCCTGTGCTGTCATTCCTCCATACTGCAAAGCGTATCTTTTTAGGCAGATCTTTACCATGCAGGCAGCTTTTGATTGGGTGGGGGGGGGGGGGG
>NW_005363397.1:1191207-1193418 GCF_000412655.1 Myotis brandtii
TGCCACTGAGTGTGCCCGGGACGGGCCGCGGGTGTGGCCCACAGACTCGTAGGCCTCACCCAGTCATTAGCAGGCAGGGTTTTCCCCTCCAAACCAGGGCGCAGACCCAGATTCTGGGTCAGCGTCTGCTGGCTGGCTCTCAGCTGCCACCACCTCGGCTTGTCCTCTGTCAGGGGCGTCTGGCCACCCTCAGTGACAGGGGCCCGGCTTCGAGGTTTCCCACTGCATCTGGCCACTCGGTGCACCGGCCCAGGTGCACTCTGGCGACAGGCCTGCCTCCCTGGGGGAGGGAAGGGGGCAGCTCGGCCTCCTGCGGTGGCTCTCCCTGATGCCAGCAGCGCTGGGCCCTGGGACCCACCGCGGGCTGGTGGGTCTGTGAGCGCAGGCGGGTGCGGTGAGCCTCTCCTTTCTCTCGGCGGCTTTCCCTGAGTCCATCAGAGACTGCGGGGCTGAGAGGAGGGCGGGGGCTCATCGCGTCCATTCCAGGATCGGGGCGTTGGGAAGGTTCTCAGCCCCATCTCAGAGGGCCAAGAGCTCCATTTTACTTCCAATCTTTTAAAAATGGATTCTAAAGTAATACCTGTTCCTTCAAGACAACTCAGAAAACAGAAAGATGGGGGGCGGCAACCATAGCCCCACTACTCCAGAACAACAAATACGCAATCAGAAACCAACTTGAAATTTTTGAACTTCGATGTGAATTTTTTGTTGTTAATCCTCACCAGTGGATATTTTTCCATTGATTTTTAGAGAGAGCGTAAGGGAGAGGGAAAGACAGAAACATCGATGTGAGAGAAACACATCGACTGGTTGCCTCCCACACTCGCCCTGACCAGGGCCTGGGCTGGGGAGAAGCCTGCAACCGAGGTATGTGCCCTTGGCCGGAATCGAACCCGGGACCCTTCGGTCTACAGTCTGGTGCTCTATCCACTGAGCCACACCAGCCAGGGCTGATGTGAATTTTTGATTCCTGTTACTCCTCACGAGACTTTGTATTTAATTGTCTATTCATCTCTTTTGTGTTCTCTTCCCCAGAAGATCCCCAGGTGAGCTAAGGTAATTATTGGGAAATAACAGTCATTGAAAAAAAAAAAAAAAAAAATTTACATACTTAGGAATAAACTTAACCAAGGAGGTAAAATACCTGTAGTTGGAAAACCACAAGATGTTGAAAACAGATATGGAAGATATAAATAATTAGAAGAATATATATATATACTGTGTTCATGGATTAGTACAATTAACATAATTAAAATGGCCATACTTCCAAAAGCAACATGTAGATTCAATGTAATCCCTATTAAAATACTAATGGCATATTTTACAGATCTAGAACTAATACTCCAAAAATTTATATGGAACCAAAAAAGACCCCAAATAGCCACAGCAAAAAGTTGGAAGGATAACAATACCAGATATCAAGTTATAACCAGAGACATCAAAAAAAAATATTGAGAGCTGTAGCAGATCTACCTAATACATAGAAACAAACCCAAACAGGCAGTAAAAATGGGGATACAAAAAAAAACCCAAAATGAAAGAACAAAAGAATTCTCCAAAAGAACTAAATGAAATGAAGATAAAAAGTCTCAGATATAGAGTTCAGAAAAATGTCTATAAGAATGCTCAACAGCATGAGAAAATATATTAGAAACTATGAAAAATGACCAGTCAGAAATGAAGAATGACATAGCAGTAATAAAGAACTCATTGGAAGGAATAAATAACAGATTAGGGGAAGCCAAGATCGAATCAGTGAATTAGAAGACAGGGCAGAAAAATTACTCAGAGAACCAAAAATAAAAAATAATTAAAAAACAGGAGAACAGCTTAAGGGAGCTGTGGGACAACATGAAACATAACAATATTTGGATCATAGAAGTGACTTGAAAAAAGTGAACAAGGGATAGATAACCTCTTTGAAGAAATAATGACAGAAAAATGTACTAACCTAGTGAAGAAAAAAGTCACACAAATTCAGGAGGTCCAGACAGTCCAAAGCAAGAATAACCAAAAGAGAATGACAACCAGACACATCATAATTAAAATGCCAAAAATTAAAGACAAAGAGAGAATCTTCAAGGCAGCAAGAGAAAAGCACTGTGTTACCTACAAAGGAGCTCCCATAAGGCTATCAGCTTATTTCTCATCAGAAACTCTACAGGCAAGAAGGAAGACATGGAGTATTTAAGGTAATGAAAAAGAAGACTA
>NW_005363397.1:1194411-1246876 GCF_000412655.1 Myotis brandtii
AAAAAAAAAAAAAAAAAAATTTACATACTTAGGAATAAACTTAACCAAGGAGGTAAAATACCTGTAGTTGGAAAACCACAAGATGTTGAAAACAGATATGGAAGATATAAATAATTAGAAGAATATATATATATACTGTGTTCATGGATTAGTACAATTAACATAATTAAAATGGCCATACTTCCAAAAGCAACATGTAGATTCAATGTAATCCCTATTAAAATACTAATGGCATATTTTACAGATCTAGAACTAATACTCCAAAAATTTATATGGAACCAAAAAAGACCCCAAATAGCCACAGCAAAAAGTTGGAAGGATAACAATACCAGATATCAAGTTATACTATAAAGTCTTTGTACACAAAATAGCTTGGTGCTAACACAAGAATAGGCATATAGGTCAATGGAACAGTAAAAAATACCCAGAAATTAACCCAGAGCCATTATGCTCAGTTAATATTTGACAAAGGAGGCAAGAACATATAATGGAATAAAGACAGTCTCTTAAATAAGGATAACTGGATAGGTATATGTGGAAAAAAAATAGAAGAAGAAAGAAACTAGATCAACTTACAACATACACAAAAATAAACTAAAAAATGGATGACTTAAATGTAAGTCATGAAAACATAAACGTCTTAGAAGAAACAATAGGCAGCAAATGGGACTACATCAAAATAACAAGCTCTGCACAGCAAAAGAAATCATCAACAAAATGAAAATGAAGCCCACTGTATGGGAGAATGTATTTGCCAATGACACAGCTGATAAGGGGTTAATATCCAAAATGGAGAGCCATAGTATAAAAGAGTATAGTCTCAGATCAGTTAACATAGCAACGTCAAGTAGCACACTCCATCATAAGTGTTAAGGGGGAGTCTGCACAAATACGTAGTACACATCCTCCCCAGAAGTTGAAATGCTATCAACAAATTTTAAATCAGTTCACTCTTCCTCAGTATGGGTCAAAAGCGAACAGATACTGGGTCTGAGATCACAACTTCCCTAGGTCTTCTAAATCTATACTCAGGGGTAACAAGACAAGGATTTTTATTCCCCAGAGCCCTCAGGGGGTAGAAAAGAATTTCAAAACTCACCACCTCTCATCCTGCATGCATCTCCCTTCCCACTGTTGGTCAGAAAGAATAAAAAATATTCTTATACCTTTGATTGGCATTATAATAATTGTAATCTTTCCATAATTTCAAGCTTATACATCTAATTATTATATACAAAGCTAATCAGTTTTTTGTTGTTATCAGTGATGTTTAGAGTTTTTTGAGAAATGTTGAGATTCCGACAGGCTATGAAATTGTTAAGGGACAATTTAAAGTGCAAAACAAGTTTGCTTCTTTCTCTTTAAATTAATACACACATGTCTAAGACTAGGAATCTGTCACTCTGGATATTCTGATGGCTCTAAAAGTCTATAGTCATCAAATGATCCATATAAATGCCTTTTATCTTCATTTTACACTATTTTATTGAATTTTCTCAACTTATTCACTCACAAGGGAAATGTGTTAAATGAAAAATATTAAAAGGATTGAGAAAAATGAGGGAGAACTCACTTTTTTTGAAATATTTGCTGTAACAGATTTTTTTTCCCTTTCCCCTTATGGATTCATGGTAATTTTACTGCATAATTGAATATTATCTTCCAAAAATGGTTTCCATGTAGATTTACTCAGCCCACAAAGGAGTACTCTGAAGCTGATCCCCTCTCTCTGTGCTAGTAATTAATTTTGCTGAAACTTGTCTAAATATCCAACAGCCATCTAGGTTACATTTAGGTACCAGGTGTAAATTCTCCCAGTGGAAATTAATCCTTGGGAAGCTGGCAAATGCTGGCACATTTGGCAAGGACTCTCGGCCAAGAGTTATCATTTTTCCCAATACGTATTTTAGTGTTCCTTTGTGAATAAAAAGATTTACGTATTTTTATGATTTAATATTTATTAGTGTCCTCCAGCTAACTCCAAGATACTGAGAGACAAAAACTTCATGCCAAATTATGACTTCCCTGTTTTCCCCTAAGCATTATAATGAATGAAAAGTAATTCAGCTTTGTTCCCCTACCTCATCTTCTATCCTCTCTGCTTGTACCTAGAGTTTTCACACCCATCAAAATCTGGCCTCAAGAAATGATCAGCTGTCAGTCATTTTTATTCCAGCTTGAATATGTCGCTTGCTGTGTTTCATCTTCCAAGAATACTGTCATTTGAAGTCTTATTTTCATTTATGAATTAAAACAGTATTCTCTAATAAAAATTATATCAAACAATAGTAAGGTTAAGTTAATTTGAAAATAAGGCCATACTGGTTTTTTTCTGGTTTAATGATTATTTAAAAGGCAACATTAAGGAAAGTACAGCTAAAATAATTAGAAGACTATCCTCATTTCTAGCTTGAAACAGATTCAAATCAATTTCATGTGAACAGTCAGATTCAAATAGACTTCATTTTATGTGAACAGTCAGATTTAAAGAGATTTCATTTAATGTAAATTCAATGTTGTATTAATTTCAGAGAGATGAAGGGAGAGGGGGAGAGATAGAAACATCAGTGATGATAGAAAATCAATGATAGGCTACCTCCTGGATGCTCCTTCCTGGGGAATCAAGCCCACAACCCAGACATGTACATTGATCAGGAATCTAACTGGCAACCTCCTGGTGCATGGGACAACCCTCAACCAACTGATCCACACCAGCCAGGCTAAGGTACACTCTTATCTCTTGCCAAAGTAATTATCTTTTTTTCTAAAATGTATTAACTTTTTATGCTATTTATTAAATTATATTGATCTCTATTTATTTAATGTGGATGCATCCTGATTGTCCAAGAATAATGTACAGTGGGGCCTTGACTTACGAGAGTTTAATTTGTTCCGAGACCGAGCTCGTTAAGGAGCTCGTTAACTCAAATTACTCTATCAACTCAATGCAAAAAATCGGCCGAGAGACAGCTGGTATCTCAAAAAACTCGTTAGTCGAGACACTTGTAAGTCAAGGCCCCACTGTATTAAGTACTTAGCATAGTGTAATATATAATAAAATTCATCATTTCTTCCTTTCTTGGCAGAGGCCATGTAGAATTTATCACATGTTAGTTAGTTATAAAACTTGGATTTAGACTCAGGTCTTTCTGCATTTATTCTAGAACTTTCTCAAGTTATAAAAATAGTTGATCTTTGGAATGTTTTTTACATTTAGAGGCAAGTATTTGAGAGGGGATATAAGGGCTGGCTGGAGTGATGATAATGTCCTATATCTTGATCTGGGTGGTGTTTCATGAATATATACACATGTAAAAGTTCATCATTCTGTATATTTAAATTTGTGCACTTGCCTATATGTTATGCTTCAGTTAATAATGAATATCAGGAGCTGACCTTTTAAGTCTAAAATTTATTTTAAGACCATTTTGTCCCTTTTCCTCTTTGCCTATTAAGTGAAATAATGGGCACCTTGCTTCCAGAGGACATTTTAAATGCCATTAAATGGCGAGACACATCTAGCTTCCTGGGGAAGTAGGCTTTTAACATTTTAATTTCCACTAGACAATGAAAATATAAAATGGAATTACCCTTGATTGGCATTATAACAATTGTAATCTTTCCATAACTTCAAGTTTATACATCTAATTATTATATACAAAGCTAATCAGTTTTTTGTTGTTATCAGTGATGTTTAGAGTTTTTTGAGAAATGTTGAGATTCCGACAGGCTATGAAATTGTTAAGGGACAATTTAAAGTGCAAAACAAGTTTGCTTCTTTCTCTTTAAATTAACACACACATGTCTAAGACTAGGACTCTGTCACTCTGGATATTCTGATGGCTCTAAAAGTCTATAGTCATCAAATGATCCATATAAATGCCTTTTATCTTCATTTTACACTATTTTATTGAATTTTCTCAACTTATTCACTCACAAGGGAAATGTGTTAAATGAAAAATATTAAAAGGATTGAGAAAAATGAGGGAGAACTCACTTTTTTTGAAATATTTGCTGTAACAGATTTTTTTTCCCTTTCCCCTTATGGATTCATGGTAATTTTACTGCATAATTGAATATTATCTTCCAAAAATGGTTTCCATGTAGATTTACTCAGCCCACAAAGGAGTACTCTGAAGCTGATCCCCTCTCTCTGTGCTAGTAATTAATTTTGCTGAAACTTGTCTAAATATCCAACAGCCATCTAGGTTACATTTAGGTACCAGGTGTAAATTCTCCCAGTGGAAATTAATCCTTGGGAAGCTGGCAAATGCTGGCACATTTGGCAAGGACTCTCGGCCAAGAGTTATCATTTTTCCCAATACGTATTTTAGTGTTCCTTTGTGAATAAAAAGATTTACGTATTTTTATGATTTAATATTTATTAGTGTCCTCCAGCTAACTCCAAGATACTGAGAGACAAAAACTTCATGCCAAATTATGACTTCCCTGTTTTCCCCTAAGCATTATAATGAATGAAAAGTAATTCAGCTTTGTTCCCCTACCTCATCTTCTATCCTCTCTGCTTGTACCTAGAGTTTTCACACCCATCAAAATCTGGCCTCAAGAAATGATCAGCTGTCAGTCATTTTTATTCCAGCTTGAATATGTCGCTTGCTGTGTTTCATCTTCCAAGAATACTGTCATTTGAAGTCTTATTTTCATTTATGAATTAAAACAGTATTCTCTAATAAAAATTATATCAAACAATAGTAAGGTTAAGTTAATTTGAAAATAAGGCCATACTGGTTTTTTTCTGGTTTAATGATTATTTAAAAGGCAACATTAAGGAAAGTACAGCTAAAATAATTAGAAGACTATCCTCATTTCTAGCTTGAAACAGATTCAAATCAATTTCATGTGAACAGTCAGATTCAAATAGACTTCATTTTATGTGAACAGTCAGATTTAAAGAGATTTCATTTAATGTAAATTCAATGTTGTATTAATTTCAGAGAGATGAAGGGAGAGGGGGAGAGATAGAAACATCAGTGATGATAGAAAATCAATGATAGGCTACCTCCTGGATGCTCCTTCCTGGGGAATCAAGCCCACAACCCAGACATGTACATTGATCAGGAATCTAACTGGCAACCTCCTGGTGCATGGGACAACCCTCAACCAACTGATCCACACCAGCCAGGCTAAGGTACACTCTTATCTCTTGCCAAAGTATCTTTTTTTCTAAAATGTATTAACTTTTTATGCTATTTATTAAATTATATTGATCTCTATTTATTTAATGTGGATGCATCCTGATTGTCCAAGAATAATGTACAGTGGGGCCTTGACTTACGAGAGTTTAATTTGTTCCGAGACCGAGCTCGTTAAGGAGCTCGTTAACTCAAATTACTCTATCAACTCAATGCAAAAAATCGGCCGAGAGACAGCTGGTATCTCAAAAAACTCATTAGTCGGGACACTCGAAAGTCAAGGCCCCACTGTATCTGCTGAGAAATAAGAAAGTTGTTTTCAAATTTTCAGTACTAATGAGGTAGGATAGTGAGAAGCTAGGAAAATTCCTGGGCAAGTGGAATGGAGAAACTGAGACAAGAAAATTAAATAAGGCCAAATAATTTGAACTTCTACAGCCAGCTGGTAAATCACAAGACTTTATCTCCCCAACCAAGGACAATTGAGAACAAATGGTTTAAACCTCTCCTCCCTAAAACTAGATAATATATAACTTAAATCACCCTGGTCTAACAAAAATAGAGAACAAAGATCCAATTAATGCCATTTGTGCCAGCTAACCCCAAGGACAGATGAAGTTGGGAACAAATAACAAAGAAACATTAAAGCCAGGCAGACCTAAGATAACAATAAAACAGTAAAACAGTCCAGAGAATAATCCAAAACTCCCCCATACACTCATTTTGATGCATCAGCATATTAAAAATGCACCTGGAAAGCTGGTGAATATTCTACTGAAACCCTCCCCTAAGATTCTTAACCTGCGGGAAAAAAAACCCTCAACAAAGACACAATGGACGCGCTTTAGAGCACGCCTATGCCCATTCGTGGGCATGAACTTTTCATTTCTAAGTGTCCCCATGAGACTTGCAACCAGGGGAGCAGTGGGCAGTGGCAGCTCAACCTTGGCTCACCCCCTGATTCTGTCTCCAAGGCCCCCCTTTTCTCTGACTTCCCAGTGAGCTAAACCATCCCTTCCTTGGCTCACTGCTGTCACTGTGACCTTGGTTCACTTCCCAGTGAGCTGACAGCAGCCCCGCCTTGGCTCACCTCTTCCTTAAAACATTTCTAGAGCCAAAGCAGAGCACCTCCCATTGTTTTTTCTGCCCTCATTTACTCCTTTGTTTTGCTTTCCTTTCCCCAGCTTTATTAAACATTCTCTCAAACCCATCTGAGCTTGAGTTGTGAAATCTTTCCTACACCAAGTCAAGAACCTACACACTACAGGCCAGACTGAGGCAGACCCACTCTGGGCTAGTCCCTCGCTGGTAACCCTAACATGGTACTAGCTTCAGAGAAGAATTTTAATATTTAATGACTTGAGTATCTTCTGACATACTCCAACAGTTAAATAACTTCCCACATCCCTTCTATGAGATCCTAAAAATGTCATTATATGCTAAAAATATAAAGATATTTAAAAAAGCACAGTATACTTTGAGGGCTGTATAATTTCAGCAAATTATTGTGAAATTACCCTTTAGCTAAGTCTGCAAAAAAAATAAATTTTTGGAAAAAGCAAGTAGTCAGAAATTTCTAAATACTACTGGTATAAAAACCAAAAGAGTAAAAATACCTATGACACTTAGAAATATGTTAAGTGAATGAAAAAAAAGTAGTCAATATTATAGAAAAGTAAAGTAGCACAGTAATACTGTGTTAGTAAGCAAGTCTATGCTGAATATTATCTGGAAAGGAAGGATTTAAAGAAAGTATGCTAGGTCACCTGTAACAATAATCAGATTATTCTTACAGGCCTAAAACTTTACAAATTACATATATAATGCCCATATATGAACTGTGATTATTCATATGTATAGACATACTTATATAGATATACTAGAGGCCTGGTGCATGGAATTCGAGCACTCAGGGGTGGGGGTGGGGGCTTAGCCTGGCCTGCACCCTCTCTCAGTCTGGGAGCCCTCGGGGGATGTCTGACTGCTGGCTTAGGCCTGCTCCCCTTAGTGCAGACATCCTTAGTGCTGCCGCGGAGGCTGGAGAGGCTCCTGCCACTGCCGCTGAGCTCGCCAGCTGTGAGGCTGGCTTCTGGCTGAGCGGCACTCCCCCTGTGGGAGTGCACTGACCACTCCTGCATTGAGAGCCTGTCTCCTCGTGATCAGTGTGCGTCATAGCAACTGGTCGTTCCACCGTTAGGTCAATTTGCATATTAGCCTTTTATTATATAGGATTGACATGCATTATATATACACTAGAGGTCCAGTGCACAGATTCATGCACTGGTGGGGTCCCTCAGCCTGGCCTGAGGACATCCCCCAGGGGGTCCTGGATTGCAAGAGGGCTCAGGCCAGGATGAGGGACCCCACCGGTGCATGATTGGGGCCAGGGAGGGACTGTGGGAGGGCTCCAGGGCATGTCCAGCCCATCTCGCCCAGTCCCAATTGGCCAGACCCCAGCAGCAAGCTAACCTACCAGTTGGAGCGTCTACCCGCTGTTGGTCATTGCACATAATAGTGACTGGTCGACCGGTCCAACGAATGGTCGAACACTTAGCTTATTAGGCTTTTATTACATAGCATAGGATGGTCTTTGAATATACATGCATGTGTGTGCATGTATATATGTGTATCCAGCCAGGTAATTTGCAATGTAGATAAGGGAAACTACTAGATAGTCTGTGGGGAGGAGAAAGAAGATAGGAAAGCCTGAGTACTGCTTTACTTTTTCATTTTGGATAAATTTATGACCTCTCAGATGGTGTTAGAAAGATCATGGCAGGCTTGGTTTTGTGCTCTGTTGAGGAGGTCTGCTTAGGATTTGTCCTTAATTCTACTATATAGCACACACTCTAGGGCAGAGGTTGCCAAACTAGATTTCACAGGCCAAATTCAGTCTATGGTTTGCTTTTGTTTCTTAGACTTTTTAAACACCAATCTGTTAATGCTTTGTCTGTAGCTTTTTTTGCACTAAGATGGCAAAGTTGAATAGTTGGTACAGAGAACATACGGCCAAGAAATCCTAAGGTATTTGCTAACTAGCCCTTTGTACCAAAGCTTTGTCAACCTGTGTTAGGGCAGGCTTTATTCTTAAAGCATAGACTCTCTATTTTCTCACGTGAATGCTGAATAGCACAGAGGCACTCTGTTCTGAGTGGTTTGGAAGTCCAGAATTTCCAGCAGTGTTCAGTCCCCACTATATTTATTAACACTCGTTTTTTTAGAAACTGTTATATTTTGAGCCTGATAGTATCTCACTCGGTTTATACACAGTCCAGCTTTCAGCCCAAAATTGAAGAGGAGCATCATATAAACATTAGTCACCTCTCTCTGAGCAACTCTCCTTTCTAGGATTATCACCACAAATGCCAATGGCCTCAGCAGCCTCAAATATCTTTCTGCCTGCTCAGCTCAGCAAGACAGCGATTCTCCACTTGCCCTCACATCCTTGCTCTGTAGTCAGAAAAGACAATAGGATGAAAGCTCAGGTCCCCGGGTTTCCCTTCTCTCAAGAGTCTAAGATCTATACTGCCTATTGCACAATGCCTGAAAAAGGTCATATTTTATGTTTTGTTCATTTTTCTAGTTGTTTAGAATGAGAGAGTAAGCCCAACACATTACTTCATTGTGTCAGAGGAGTAGACTGAAATAAATTCAGTACTGATTTATAAAGTGCAAAGGTGACACAATTTTTTTTATAGTAAATTACTGAGATTTGGGGTATGTTATAGAAAAACTGTAGGGCTAGCTACATGTTTAAACCATGTTTAAAGTTGATAGACAATCTGTCATTAAAGAAATGGTGAAATGTTAAGTATGGTCTATAACATAATGGAATTTATAAGCAAAAGTAGTTGGACAGATAATACAAATATATAAAAATTAAATATCACTTTGGTTTAATTATATACAAATCTGCTCAGGTACTATTTTAAACTAAATATACAAAATAGAATAGTAGTTCAGTAATATATCTTCTAAAGTTTATGTCTTGATTATTACATGTAGAGTGCATGCATGCATGATTCATAACTTAATTCAAATGATTAAATTTGACATCTCTAATAAGATATATTTATGTTAATAACCACTTTAAATATGATGAATGTCAACCCTAACTACTAATAATTGCATATAAAAAGAAGCATTGTTAATTTACTGAAGAATTGATAACATGGAAAATTACAGCTAATGGAAACAGTTGTACAAATTAATTTTAGATTAAAATGATAGGATAGTTTGTGTTTTTATTAGGAAGGCCACATTTTCAACAACTGAATAAGCTCACTCTTCATTTTGAGATTGCTATACTTAGGCAATATTATCCATAATCTCAATTAAACACATTATATCTATAATTATCTTACTAAATTAGCCTTGATGCTGGGCCTTATTATCTTCAACATGTCAAAGTAATAGCTGTTAATAATGTCTTTTTTAAAGACTAATTCAAGAGTCCTTTAAGTCCCCAGAATTATTAGGTAATCAGTTTCAAACCATACAAGCATTATCTGAATGTTTGAAGAACTTGCACTTTTATTTCTGAACATGAACTTCACAAAATTTACAAATCCTTTTGTAGATAATTAGTGAATATTACCTAACCAGTTTTGGTAAGAGTTGATTATTTTGTTTTTATTTTTATGCTGGCATATTTGCTTGGTTTAGGAATGGTAAAATTAAAAATTAGTCCAGAAGTCAATTATTAATTATGTTTATAACAATCTATACAGGTAGCATAATAAAAACTACCTGTTTACCATAATACAGTCTATATTTTAGTGTTTACTTTTTAGAGTTTTACTTTACTATTTAATTTCTCCTCTCTGATAGCTTCAAACATAGTAGCAAGTCATACAAAAACAAACAAGTAAACAAACAAACAAGCAAGCAAACAAAATCCAAAAAAACACACAACCTCTCAACATTTTGTGGAAAACAACCCCATAGCAGGCCACTCCGCACAAAAGTAGAAGTGTGTGATATTCAACCAATCAAGTGCTTAGCAAATTAAAGTGACAATTTTTTTCAAATAGAAAAACTATAATTACCTACTCAAAATAAGATGAAGGAATACAGTGCTTATAAAATCATTTTTCTATACACCTGTGCCTAGCAATTATAGCTGATTTGCACAATTTTATCCCTCTGTTCAGAAAAGGTATACTTTATATTGCATCCCACCTGCATTCAACCCAGAATAAGTATAGTAATTTTGTAGCTGCATTTAAAAGACAATTAAAGCATGTAATTATAACTTTAAAACATAATTTACAGTAAGTGTTGAAGTTGGACATGCATTTTAACAATACATCAAATAGAAATAGAAGACAACAAATTTAACCTGCAGAAGGAAGTTATCTGTGGGAGTGGGGAAAAAAGGTTTTAATAAATGAATGCACTGTCATTGAAGAAATTGATGGTTGATAATATTACAATTTAGAATGAGAGTTTCCAGAAGCTAACTCCATGGCCTTTCTGTTTAGTAAAGTTAATAATAAAATTCCAAATTAATTTTGGAATTAACAAAGAAAAAAGCAAAGATAATTCTAGACACTGTCAAAAGAGACTTGGAGATTCCTCCTGTTTCCACCAATAAGAAAAGCTATGTCAAGAAAGGTCAAAAGGCTGTACCAAGTTCATACCATTAATTATTTGCATGGTTTACAGAGTAAAGACTAAACCCCAGCTCATGGTTCTCAACTGAAAATGCTCCCAAATTAAAAATATCAATCTTAAAAAATACATTTTTAATTGTAGTATAATTGACATATAACATATTAGTTTCAGGTATAATGATACAACATTTGTATATACAGGATGTCCCCAAAAATGTATACACGCTTTAACAGCTGATAGTTCAATTGATGTTTCTTTCTTTTCAGTCACAATAAGCTTTGAACAAAGGAAATTCATCCTAAATGCTACTGGAAGTTTAAAAATGCAGTTGAATGGTGTTTCAGGTTTCTTAGGATATATTCCTAGAAGTGTGACCACTTAGTCAAATGGCATTTTTAATTATTTGAGGAAACTCCACACTGTTTTCCAGAGTGGCTGCACCAGTCTGCATTCCCGCCAGCAGTGCACGAGGGTTCCCTTTTGTCCACATCCTCACCAGCACCTGTCATATTTGTTGATGGTAGCCATTCTGACAGGTGTGAGATGATACCTCATTATCATTTTATTTTGCAAGTCCATGATGTTTAGTGACTGAGCACTTTTTCATATGTCTCTTGGCCACCTATATGCAGACTTTGGAGAAGTGTCTATTTAGGTCCTTTGCCCATTTTTAAAAATTAGATTGTGTGTCTTTCTTTGGTAATGTTGTATGAGTTATTTATATACAAAAAAAGAAAATTACAGGCTAATATCCCTGATGAATGTAGATGCCAAAATCCTCAACAAAATATTAGCAAATCAGATCCAGCAGTATATTAAAAAAAATTCATCATGACCAAGTGGGATTTATCACAAGGATGCAAGGCTGATAAAATATTCAAAAATCAATAAATATGATACATCACATAAACAAAATAAAAGATAAAAATTATATAATCATATCAATAGATGCAGAAAATGCATTCAACAAAATCCAGCAACCATTTTAGAGAAAAACTCTCAGCAAAGTGGAAATAGTGGGATCATACCTCGGCACAATAAAGCCATATAGGACAAACCTACAGCCAACATCTAACTCAATGGGCAAAAATTAAAAGTGTTTCACTTAGGAACAGGAACAAGACAGAGATGTCCGCTTTCACCACTCTTATTCAACATAGCCATCCCAATGAGACAGAAAAATAAATAAAAGGCATTCAAATTGGAAAGAAGGAATTAAAGCTGTCATTAGTCGCTGATTATATGATATTGTACATAGAAAACCCTAAAGACTCCAACAAAAAGCTAATAGATTTAATAAATGAATTTGGAAAAATAGCATGATAAAAAATTAACACCCAGAAATCTATGGCATTTTTACATACCAATAATGAACTCTAAGAAAGATAAACTAAAAAAACAATCCCACTTACCATTGCAACAACAAAAAATAAGATACCTTGGAATAAACTTAACCAAGGAAGTAAAAAAAAACAAAACCTGTACTCAGAAAACTACAGAACACTGAAAAAATGAGAAGAAGATATAAACAAATGGAATAATTGTTTTCATGGATTGAAAGAATTAACATCATTAAAGTGTCCATACGACCCAAAGAAATATATTGATTCAATGCAATCCCCATTAAAATACCAATAGCATATTTCACAGATCTAGAACAAATACACCAAAAAGGTATATAAAACCCAGAAGACACCACAAAGACACAGCAATCTTGAGAAAGAAGAAGAAAGCAGGAGGGATCACAAACCTGATACCAAATTATACTACAAAGCTATTTTAATCAAAACAGCCTGGTACTGGCATAAGAATAGGCATATAGGTCAATGGAACAGAACAGAGAACCCAGAAACTGACCCAAGCCATTATGCTCAATTAATATTTAACAAAGAGGCAAGAGCATACAATGGAGTAAAGACAGTCTCTTCAATAAATGGTGTTGGGGAAACTGGATAGATACATGCAAAAAAATGAAACTAGACCACCAACTTACACCATACACAAAAATAATCTCAAAGTGGATAAAAGGCTTAAATGTAAGTTGTGAACCAATAAAAAAACAAGAAGAAACTATAGGCAGCAAAATTTCAGACATCTCATAGCAATGTGCTTGCTGAAAAATCTCCCAGGGCAAGGGAAATAAAAAAGAAAATAAACAAAGGGGACTACATCAAAACAAAAAGCTTCTGTACAGTGAAAGGAACCAACAACAAAATGAATTTGGATCCCACAGTATGGGAGGACATGTTTGCCAATGATACATCTGATAAGTTTTTTCCCCCAAAAAACATAAAGAACTCATACAATTTAACAAAAGGAAGACACACAATCCAATAAAAAAATTGGGCAAAGGACCTAAATAGACATTTCTTTGTAGCGGACTTACAGAGGGCCAAGAGACATGCAAAAATGCTCAAAGTTACTAAACATCAGAGAGATGCAAATTAAAATGACAATAAGGTATCACCTCACACCTGTGAGAATGGCTACTATCAACAAATTAACAATGACAAATGCTAGAGAAGACTTGGAGAAAAGGGAAACTAGTACACTGCTGGTTTGAATGCAGACTGTGCGGACTGGAAAAACAGCCCAAGTGCCCATCAGTAGATGAGTGGATAAAAAAACTGTGTACAGCCCTACCTGGTTTGGCTCAGTAGATAAAAAGCCTTGGCCTTCGTACTGAAGGGTCCAAGGTTGATTCTGGTCAAGGGCACATGCCCGGGTTGCTGGCTCAATCCCCAGTAGGGGGGGTGCAGAAGGCAGCTAATCAATGATCCTTTCTCATCATTGATGTTTCTATTTCTCTCTCCCTCTCTCTTCCTTTCTGAAATCAATAAAAAATATATTTTAAAAAAGCTGTGTACATTTATATAGTGGAATACTAGGCACAGGAGGGACCTGGAGAGTATTATACTGAGTGAAATAAGCCAGTCAGAGAAAGAAGCTCCACTTATATGTGGAATCTAATGAACTAAACAAACTGAGGGACAAAATAGATCCGGGGACATTGAAGCATGCAATAGACTGACAAATCGCAGAGGGAAGGGGGGTGCATAGGAAGTGATGAACCAAATAACTTATATGCATATATGTATAACCCATGGACATAGACAATAGTGGGGTGAAGGCCTGTGGGTTGGGGGCAGAGTGGAGGTGGACAGGATTAATGGGGGAAAAGGGGACTTCTGTAGTATTTTAACAATAAAGATACATTTCAAACAGAAAGGAAAAATAATAAAACCCAGGCCAGATATTGAAATAAATAAATAAATAAATAAATAAATAAATAAATAAATATTTTTCTTGTGATTATGACTTTTAATTTAAGTAGCAATTATAAATATAGAGAAAGTGCTATGTTCATGGCGATGGATTTTTCTGGCAGAATTATTTGGTGGTGATGTTCTTGTTTTCTAGCCTCAATTTACTAAATAAATAAAATAAATATTTTTCTTGTGATTATGACTTTTAATTTAAGTAGCAATTATAAATATAGAGAAAGTGCTATGTTCATGGCGATGGATTTTTCTGGCAGAATTATTTGGTGGTGATGTTCTTGTTTTCTAGCCTCAATTTACTCTTGTTTGGCCTAAACCAACAGACCTAAGTACTTTCACTAAAGGTTTCTTCCCCACACCCCCACAGCAAGTCTTAAAGAGCTAAGTCTCTTGCTCAGAATAATCTAAAAATTAGATAAAAGTAATGCTCAAGGTTAGACCTCTCATAGAATTAATCCATAGTTGTGAGTTACTGAGTCTTGGTTGTTAAGTTGTCTGATGTCCCAAATATTTTATTTATGTCTTGATAATATATAGACTGAGTGGCAAGATTATTATGACCACCTGACGTTTGTAGGCAAATTAGCTATAATTTCCCAGTGAAGTTGCTAGAGGGCCAGACCATTATAAATAGGGAAGCAGGTTGTTTACCATGACTGAAGTGATTTTTTTCTGTGAAGATATGGGTAAACAACGCGTTTTAACACCCTCTGAACATGGGATATATTTGAATGTGAGTGGCCAGATTATTATGACCACCTGACGTTTGTAGGCAAATTAGCTATAATTTCCCAGTGAAGTTGCTAGAGGGCCAGACCATTATAAGTAGGGAAGCAGGTTGTTTACCACAACAGTAGAAGTGATTTTTTTCTGTGAAGATATGGGTAAACAACGTGATTTAACAGCCTTTGAACGTGGGATATATATCAACTGAGTGGCCAGATTATTATGACCACCCCATCAGTACTTTGTTGGGCCACCTTTTGCCTTCACACTGCGGCGATTTTTTCTTGGCATTGACTCCACAAGATGTTGAAAGGTGATGCGAGGAATCTGACACCATGACTGATGAATAGCACTGTCCAGTTCTGTGAGATTTGATGGTTGTGGAACCAGCTGCCTGATGGCTCTTTTAACTTCGTCCCACAAATGCTCAATTGGATTGAGATCTGGTGATTGTGGGGGCCACCTAAGCAAGGTAAAGTCTCCCTCATGTTCTTGAAACCACTCCTGCACAATACGAGCACCGTGGCATGGCGCATTGTCTTGTTGGAAGAAGCCATCTCCATTGGGATACGCCACCAACATGATAGGATGAACTTGATCAGCAACGATACTTAGGTATGTTGTGCTATTCAGACGTTGTCCCACATGAATTAAAGGGCCCAAATCATGCCAGGAAAACATGCCCCAAACCATAACACTGCCCCCCAAACGTCAGGTGGTCAAAATAATATGGCCACTCACGTTCAAATATATCCCACGTTCAAAGGCTGTTAAATCGCGAATGATTCCTTATAGCATTGATATTTTAAGAAATATAATAGCATTTTTATGTTCTTGCATTATTTTTAGAGCTGCAAAAAGAATGACCTTTCTGAAGAAGAGTAAAATTCCACTCAACATTTAAAGTCCCCACTGATGCCAACTTATCCGTTTCTCTTAGATAGAAGCAACTGCATCCATCAGTATTACGCCATCAGCCTTCACGCTTCTCTGGGTTCCTTTCATCGTGTATCACGGCTACTTATTTTCATGTCTTTTCCCTTTCCGTTTTTTAAAATTCTTGAGGGCAGAGGCTGTATTTTATTCAGTTATATATATCCCTAGCATCACCATGGTATCATGCACATAAGAGGTATACCTTGTCAGTTTAATGAATGAATTGCCATTAAAAAGCTTGTGCATCAAACACAAAGAAAACAAATGTAAATCAACCTGCCAATGTGCAATTCTAGGATAACGTTATCCTTTCCTATGATATAAATTGTCCATCCTTTGGAGAACATTATTTCATGGTTCATTTATTCATTAAGCTGTGCATTTTTATAAAAATGAAATTCAACACAACCACTAAAGTAGCCAAAAAAATATGGCCACAGTGTTTAAATCTATTAATATAGTCTGCATACACTAAATAGAGAATATTCAACATACAATATTCTTAACTTTCCATTTTAATGCAGGAAGAAAAACTAAAGCTTTCACAGATTATGGATAATTAATGGTAATATTGTGGCACTTCTGAAGAACGTTTTTGGGAGAGTTCATAGTTGGTGTTTGTATGATAATTTAACAAAATCATAAACATTTTTACGCAATTTGATTTCTCCACTTTAATAAAATAAAACGTAAGAAAATAATTAGTATAACTAACGTAAGATATTTATTTGCAGGATTCTTTATTATAGTGATAATATTTAAAACTATCTATGGACTGTGCAATTGAAATGCTTTTAAAATGATGATACACTTATAAAATGAAAGCCAGAACATTATTTTTAAAATTTGTGCATAAGAATAATTAATGACATAATGTTCAAAATTTAATGTTCATAAAAAATAAAAGTATAAAACAACACTTTAAATATGATCATATATAAATATAAAGTTGACAGAAAAGAAAATGCTAACAATGGGTAATTTATATGGATAATTTATATTGGAGAAATTATGTGATTTTTATATCTTTATAATCTAAAGTTATATAATATTGCATATATTTGTGCTTTTAAAAATGTTATTTTGCTTAATTTTGTAAGACTATAGTAATAACCTTTCACTTAATTCAGTTTCGGACCTACTATGAATTATGCCATTGCTAGTCATCAAAGTAATAGGATATTATAATAATTCACAAAGTGTAATTATTAAGTAGAAATGATCAACCTGTTCTATCAAGTTTAAGTCATCTTCCTAAAATGGTATAAGATAATCACTCTTAACCAGCTACTGCTTTCTGGAAATCCCCAATGTTATAATCAATCATTGTAAAGGTTAAACAACTTTCTTATTTTCACTTTATATGCCATATAAGCAAAACATTATGCTTCTGAGCTTTATACCAGTTCCAGGTCTGAGGTAACTCTTTGTGAACAATTTGTTCTTAATCAGTAAATATTTATACCAAGTAACACTCTCTGAATTTTCATTTGATCCTTTCCATGGTTACAAGCACAAATATATTCTTTCAATCTGTAGTTGAAGTAAGATTATGCTCCTCAATTCCAGATCCAATTTACCATAGTCATCTATGATCTTGAGGCGATTGCAGCACAGCAGGAGAAGTTATCAAGAGAGGTCATGAGAAAAAAACACACACACACATACACACACACACACACACACAGAGAGAAAAATACACACACCTGCAACGGAATCTTATTCAGCCATAAGAAAAGAGAATGCTATCATTTGTAATAACATTGATGCACCAGGAGGATATTAGGTTAAGTGAAATAAGCCAGATACACTAAGACAAATACCACCTTACTCTCATTTATTTGTGACATCTAAAAAGGTTGAGCTCATAGAAGCAGACAGTAGAATGGTGGTTGCCAGGGCAGAGAGGTGAAGAAAATGGAGAATGGTTGGTCAAAGGTTACAAACTTTCAGTTATAATATGAATAAGTTTGGAGGATCTAATGTACAACCTGTATTAATGTTAATATTCTATTGTATACTTAAATATTGTTAAGAAAATATATCTTAAGTGTTCTCAATGAAACAAAAAGGTAACTATGTGAGGTCATGGGTGTGTTAATTAACTCAATTGTGGGAAGTATTATACAATATATACACATATTAAATCATCATGCTGTACATGCTATAAAATTGCCTTGCACAATCTAAATAAACACACATTTGATCTGTCAATAATATGTCATTAAGCTGGGGAGGGGAAGAGTGCATGAAATTTTTAATAAAACTTGAAGGGATTATTTTTTAAAGCAGTTTGGTGCAGAATTTAATTCAGAAAGATAAAACGTTTGTAGTTCTGCCATAGAAGTATACATAAAGGGAAATACATTAAGCAGAAATTGCCTTTGGGCTAGAAGAACATTTTGGAATTCAAGCAGTAAAATGAAAACTGGTTGAAGAAAAAAAGATCAAGTTCTTATGCTAAGAACAGTAGGAGGGAATTCATCTAGCTAACTTGCAAATTCTTCTTAAATGTGGGCTGTTTTGTTTACAGATGAGTTAGAATCACTCAATGAGTTCTTGATATGTTTTTCAAAACCTGTGTCATAGGAAGACTGGAATTCTATAAATGATTATGAAATACCAAGAGAGTATGTTTCACTAGGGAAATCTGACTTTGTGACCTCACTAGCTCAATCAAGACACAGCTGCCTAATAGAATGGAAATCTAATATAATTCTTTCTTCATATCCTATAGCAGAGAGGACGTATGTGTCTTTTTGTTGGTAATATGTTAAGATTCCCGCACCTTAGAATTGGTAATGCTGTCCAACAGCCTCACTCTGAATCAAACACCAAGAGTAAATGCACCTTTTACTGAAAGTCATGGTAAAAAGAGCAATGGAAAAAGGAACAGCCAATATCCAAATAAGTACATTGTAGTGAATGTTAGTGTCTGTGGAAATGGGGATGGAAATTGAAATTTTGTCAAGCTGATGCCAGACAGAGCACAGATGATCTCCTGGCTATGTGTTGGCATTGCCCAGTGCAGAATCTGAGCAGGTAATATTGGTTAAAAATTATAGCAACCAAAAATATGTATCATCTCAGACTTTGGGGTTGACTTGGTCTGCTTGCCTGATCACAATCCTAAACATGGGAGATGAAATGAGCCGTGGGAGACTAGTCCTTTGCCTATAACCAGATACTATTTGGATATGAAAATTCTTGAACATGTTAGCATGACATTAGATTTGTGTGGACTATAACCCCCAAGTTGTATATATGAGTAAACAACATTACCCAAAAACTTGCAGTTTCCTAGAAAACAGTATAAATGCTTTAAATTAAAATTCAATGTTGAGGAAAAAGAAAAGCAGTCTATAATGAAAAATCCATTTCAGAAATATTTACTTTAAGTAACTTGGTGGCATTATCCTACAGAACTTTAAAACTATTTGATTATCAACTAAATATAAATGCTATTCAGTAGGATGATATTTCTAGGGCATAGAGAAATCTCTGAAAGTGATCAGAATTTTATTATTTTTCATGGAAAAACAAAAATTTGAATTCACATGTCTGCTCAATTTTAACATATCACATTACTAGGTTAGTTGTTGGATCCTGATATTTGCTTCAATGTTCCAAATGGCAAAAGTTCAGATATCTGGGACTCCAAATCCTTAAACTGCACAAGTATTTTTGAAAGGGGGGGGGAATGTTAAAGTATTTTAATGTTTTTCCATACATAATAACTTCCAGATAGCAATATTCACAATCTGTTCAATTCACATGACCAAAATAAATGGGAAGCTCTACCAGAAGAATTAGCCCTTAGAATAAAATAAAAAGAGATGTTCATTCAATGTTCTATATCTGGAGTAATTGTGAGGAAAACTTATATTAGCAAAACCTATCAGTGGTTCTCAAATATTAGTATAAGTCAAAAAATCTAATGATCATCAGGAAACAGAGGTTACTGGCCAATGGTAAGAATTTCCCATTCAGTGGGACTAGGGTAAAGCCTAAAGACTTGCTTTCCAGAAGGTTCCCGGATAATGCTGATGTTGCCGGTCCTGGTACCACACTTTGAGAACTACTGCATTAATAGGATGTGGCTGGAAAGAAAAATAATGCAAAGATCTTCACATTCTAGGCTGCTCTGATAATTTCACACCTGCTTAAAAGAGATATTTTTTCAGAAAACTAATTATACTGATCTAAGTTAGCAGAACCAATCTTTCAGAGAAAGCAATTTTGGTAGAGAAAATAATGGGTTGGCTATATTAATTTTCATTAATTTTGTGAATCAGGTGTCCAGAATTCTAACACAGTATGAATTTTATTTTCTCATATATGTGTATAGACTTACTATATTCTATTTCTCCTAATGATGGGCACCTTTTAAATTTTATTTCATAAGAAAACATAGCTGATGTGCTAATACTATTCATGTTCTCGCTTCTTTTTTAAAAATTTTATTTTTATTAATTTCAGAGAAAAGAAGGGAGAGGGAGAGAGAGATAAAAACATTGATGAGAGAGAAACATCGAGTCGGCTGCCTCTTGCATGCCCCCTACTGGGGATCAAGAACAAAACCTACATTTGCCCTGACCAGGAATCAAACTAGCAACCTCTTGGTGCATGGGACAACGCTCGACCAACTGAGCCACACTGGCAGGGCCACTTCTTTTTAAATTGTGAAAATAAAAAGTAATGTGTGTACTCTCCTATTAATTGCCTGTATTAAATGATATATCATTTATAACATTCTGAAATATTTTTTTAGATTCCCATGTGCCAAAATATTTTATATCTCTACATATCTATTCATTGACCAATGTATATGTAATTTTTCAAGGTTTTATACATTTTCCATAGTAAACTTGGCATGCCTCTTATAACTTGATTGCCTCTCAGCTGCAAATCCCTTTTTTCATTGCCCTTTTCTGCTCTGCAAATATTTCTCCTTAGGCAGCTGGAACAACATTTAAGCCTTGTCAGTAGATGGCGCCAGAAGGACACTGGAGGCGAAAAGCACTTCCCTTGATTCTGGAATGCTTGTGTTGTCTTTCTTCTCCTATCAGGTACCAGCTGCAATGGAGGCAGCTGGTGCAGTCACCTCAGCAGATTCCAGCAGCACCACCCCCATGAGCAGTTTCCCAGTCAGTCTGGCAGGTGCTGACCAGCTTTGGTCTGTGGCACCTCAGTAAACTTTTCTACCATCAGGGCCAGACCTGCACCCTCAGCAATGCAGCCTGGTTAGCAACTGGGGGAGGGCATCTTCCAAACTTTGTCTTTCCTTGGGGGCTACGCCTTCAGCCCTAAAGACAGTGACTATGGCCTCTATTTCTGTATTCTTTACTGTATTCTTTGAAGTTAATCCCTTCTTTCTACTTAATAATTCTCAATATTATATATTTATTCCAATTAATGTATAGTTCCTGTCTTCTGATTGAACCCTGATTAATACAGTTGGTTTCCAGATTTTTTGATTAACAATATATTGTGTCTATTGTATATTTTCCCATGTCATTATATATTAGGCATAATTTTGATGTGTAAATTATAATTCCATATAGAAATCAATAAATATATTAATTTGTCACGGTCTCTATTTTCAAATATGCTCAATAAATTTATCAAATGATTTTTAAACTACCTATGGGATTCATGAAATTTCAGAATCTATAAGTAAAATCTACTGCCTTTTTCTCCGATATTTTCCCGTGTCATTATATATTAGGCATAATTTTGATGTGTAAATTATAATTCCATACAGAAATCAATAAATATATTAATTTGTCACGGTCTCTATTTTCAAATATGCTCAATAAATTTATCAAATGATTTTTAAACTACCTATGGGATTCATGAAATTTCAGAATCTATAAGTAAAATCTACTGCCTTTTTCTCCTATGTAGTTTTGAAAACTGTGTGATTTAGCCAAATATGTCAATTTCTCAACTCTGTTGTCTACTTTTATTTTAAAGGTCTATTATAAAATGATTTAGAAAGGTGAGATTTTGAAAAGTGGGATTATACACACTGAAATTCTGATACCTATTGTGAATTGTATCTTCTGAAAAAGTGATCATTTTGAAATCTTCAGTTGTCTACATGCCTTATTGCATAAATGGGACACAGTAGGATGCAAAGACAACTCCTTTTTTTTTTTAATCTTCCCTACCAATGAATATTTAGTCTTCTCTCTGTATTCCTCTTTTCCTGTCCCTGGATTTAATGACAAGATATTTCTGTAAACTTTCAGTATTTTAAGTCATACAAATATTCATATATCAGTGATTAATGGGGTTAGATTAATGCCAGAACATCCAACTCTTTTCTATTTTAAACCTTTCCTCTCCACACTTGCTTGGGAAGTTGTAACAAAAGCGTTGGCTGGCCTTTTTTCTCTTCTCATTGTACTGACTTCCTCACTCATTGACTACAGTTGTTGACTCCTCCAGTGTCTGGTGAGGGATGTGAGGTTGAGGAGGGAATTGGAGGCAGGAATCCAGTCTTGTGTTCATATCCAGGGGCTGTGCCCCACTTTGTGGGTCACTTTTGGAGATTCCTTCCAGGTGAAAATGTCTAAATTAATTTGCTTTGCAGCTGATAAGGCCTCTTGGCCCTGTACTTTAGCCACGTTGGGTTCTTTTCTTGGCTTCATCATCCACCATCTCATTAGGAAACCTGTGTGTATTCTCTCGGGTGAGATCATGTGAAGATGAGCCACTATTGTCTCTGTCTCTCTTTGTGGATGAGAGCCAAAAGGCCTGCTTCTTGCCCAATGAATGACAAGGCAACTGCAGGCACTTCCTTTTGCTGTACCTGCAGGCTGAGGTCCAGAGCTTCTGGCCTTTTAACCACTCATATTTAAGTCAAACATAAACTGTTGTTCCTCAGACTCCAGGGTAAACATGTCTGACCTGATGAGGAGAAAGGTGGAGCCATCATTTCCTCGCCCCTTGGAGGAACAGAATGTAGCACATTAACCAGAACCCTCTCCTGGCTCCTTCACCCTTTTACATCAGCTGAAAGTGACAATTAGCCAAGCCTAGTAGAATCCAGTTTGGGTCACCTCCTTCATTTGTTCTTAATGGATAGGATAAACACTCATCTCACTGTAGAATGTGAAATTCCTCTCAATCTATCACTTTGCTTTCCATTTTGGAGCCTCTGCCAACACTGAGAAATTAGGAGGAATTATATTTAACAACCTGTTAAATCTATGTAATCAAAATGATCTCATATTCCTGTGATTAAGCTGATGAAACTAAAAATTCTGCATAAGAACAATAGATAAAATAGTCATTCAAACCTCCTTCCCCAATGTAATCCTGCAACCCAATACATAAACTTATTCTCAGACAACTTTGTAGGATGGAGTTGAATTATTAAAGAATATGGATAACCCTCTCAGGAATGGGCTGTGATTTGTAAGTGGCAAGATTATGTCACTATGTTCCCCAAGAGTAAGAATATGTCATTTGATAATCACTGCCAAATGGGTGAAATGTACTGATCCTTAACTATGAGTCACTCACAAAACACTTTCTTCGAGTTTTAGGGACGATATTCCTGACAACTAATGCTACCAGAATTCAACAGTTTCCTACTTGTTTATGACAACGCTCGACCAACTGAGCCACACTGGCAGGGCCACTTCTTTTTAAATTGTGAAAATAAAAAGTAATGTGTGTACTCTCCTATTAATTGCCTGTATTAAATGATATATCATTTATAACATTCTGAAATATTTTTTTAGATTCCCATGTGCCAAAATATTTTATATCTCTACATATCTATTCATTGACCAATGTATATGTAATTTTTCAAGGTTTTATACATTTTCCATAGTAAACTTGGCATGCCTCTTATAACTTGATTGCCTCTCAGCTGCAAATCCCTTTTTTCATTGCTCTGCAAATATTTCTCCTTAGGCAGCTGGAACAACATTTAAGCCTTGTCAGTAGATGGCGCCAGAAGGACACTGGAGGCGAAAAGCACTTCCCTTGATTCTGGAATGCTTGTGTTGTCTTTCTTCTCCTATCAGGTACCAGCTGCAATGGAGGCAGCTGGTGCAGTCACCTCAGCAGATTCCAGCAGCACCACCCCCATGAGCAGTTTCCCAGTCAGTCTGGCAGGTGCTGACCAGCTTTGGTCTGTGGCACCTCAGTAAACTTTCTACCATCAGGGCCAGACCTGCACCCTTAGCAATGCGGCCTGGTTAGCAACTGGGGGAGGGCATCTTCCAAACTTTGTCTTTCCTTGGGGGCTACGCCTTCAGCCCTAAAGACAGTGACTATGGCCTCTATTTCTGTATTCTTTACTGTATTCTTTGAAGTTAATCCCTTCTTTCTACTTAATAATTCTCAATATTATATATTTATTCCAATTAATGTATAGTTCCTGTCTTCTGATTGAACCCTGATTAATACAGTTGGTTTCCAGATTTTTTGATTAACAATATATTGTGTCTATTGTATGATATTTTCCCGTGTCATTATATATTAGGCATAATTTTGATGTGTAAATTATAATTCCATACAGAAATCAATAAATATATTAATTTGTCACGGTCTCTATTTTCAAATATGCTCAATAAATTTATCAAATGATTTTTAAACTACCTATGGGATTCATGAAATTTCAGAATCTATAAGTAAAATCTACTGCCTTTTTCTCCTATGTAGTTTTGAAAACTGTGTGATTTAGCCAAATATGTCAATTTCTCAACTCTGTTGTCTACTTTTATTTTAAAGGTCTATTATAAAATGATTTAGAAAGGTGAGATTTTGAAAAGTGGGATTATACACACTGAAATTCTGATACCTATTGTGAATTGTATCTTCTGAAAAAGTGATCATTTTGAAATCTTCAGTTGTCTACATGCCTTATTGCATAAATTGGACACAGTAGGATGCAAAGACAACTCCTTTTTTTTAATCTTCCCTACCAATGAATATTTAGTCTTCTCTCTGTATTCCTCCTTTCCTGTCCCTGGATTTAATGACAAAATATTTCTGTAAACTTTCAGTATTTTAAGTCATACAAATATTCATATATCAGTAATTAATGGGGTTAGATTAATGCCAGAACATCTAACTCTTTTCTATTTTAAACCTTTCCTCTCCACACTTGCTTGGGAAATTGTAACAAAAGCGTTGGCTGGCCTTTTTTCTCTTCTCATTGTACTGACTTCCTCACTCATTGACTACAGTTGTTGACTCCTCCAGTGTCTGGTGAGGGATGTGAGGTTGAGGAGGGAATTGGAGGCAGGAATCCAGTCTTGTGTTCATATCCAGGGGCTGTGCCCCACTTTGTGGGTCACTTTTGGAGATTCCTTCCAGGTGAAAATGTCTAAATTAATTTGCTTTGCAGCTGATAAGGCCTCTTGGCCCTGTACTTTAGCCACGTTGGGTTCTTTTCTTGGCTTCATCATCCACCATCTCATTAGGAAACCTGTGTGTATTCTCTCGGGTGAGATCATGTGAAGATGAGCCACTATTGTCTCTGTCTCTCTTTGTGGATGAGAGCCAAAAGGCCTGCTTCTTGCCCAATGAATGACAAGGCAACTGCAGGCACTTCCTTTTGCTGTACCTGCAGGCTGAGGTCCAGAGCTTCTGGCCTTTTAACCACTCATATTTAAGTCAAACATAAACTGTTGTTCCTCAGACTCCAGGGTAAACATGTCTGACCTGATGAGGAGAAAGGTGGAGCCATCATTTCCTCGCCCCTTGGAGGAACAGAATGTAGCACATTAACCAGAACCCTCTCCTGGCTCCTTCACCCTTTTACATCAGCTGAAAGTGACAATTAGCCAAGCCTAGTAGAATCCAGTTTGGGTCACCTCCTTCATTTGTTCTTAATGGATAGGATAAACACTCATCTCACTGTAGAATGTGAAATTCCTCTCAATCTATCACTTTGCTTTCCATTTTGGAGCCTCTGCCAACACTGAGAAATTAGGAGGAATTATATTTAACAACCTGTTAAATCTATGTAATCAAAATGATCTCATATTCCTGTGATTAAGCTGATGGAACTAAAAATTCTGCATAAGAACAATAGATAAAATAGTCATTCAAACCTCCTTCCCCAATGTAATCCTGCAACCCAATACATAAACTTATTCTCAGACAACTTTGTAGGATGGAGTTGAATTATTAAAGAATATGGATAACCCTCTCAGGAATGGGCTGTGATTTGTAAGTGGCAAGATTATGTCACTATGTTCCCCAAGAGTAAGAATATGTCATTTGATAATCACTGCCAAATGGGTGAAATGTACTGATCCTTAACTATGAGTCACTCACAAAACACTTTCTTCGAGTTTTAGGGACGATATTCCTGACAACTAATGCTACCAGAATTCAACAGTTTCCTACTTGTTTATGATTAACCCAATGTAAGATAAGGGTATTATTAAGGTCTTTAATTTATGTCCCTTTTTGGTCAAAATTGTAATATAGCAAGTAACATCGTACTACAAATCTACTGCCTGAATAATTAGGAGGTTGCCTTTATTGGAATATTTCTGAGACTCAAATTTAGCAGCCTCTTAGTGATTTAGAAACACAGCATAATTTATTTTATGAAATAAAATATGAGTTCTATTGAATTTTAAATGACATGTATCAATGTCTTGTATAGCTATTCAATAGTGCACACCTGTGAGGAACAGTTGACATGTAAGTACATCAACAGCAAGTCAGCTCATTAAATATTTAACAGAGGTGCACATGAAGAGCTACACACCATGCGAGATTATTTCTGCTTGTCGGGTTTTAGGAAGATGTCATGAACGGCATTTTGCTGTTGTGTGGTCCTTGAGTGATCCACTGCAAGCCCATGACAATAGGGACCAACTGAGTCCTCCATTTTTGTACCTACAGCACTTGGCATAGGGCAAGACACAATGAATATATATTGAATTTTTTTGTTGTAATGATGTTGTATTACTTATGAGTGTTTAGTAGGTATGTTCTACCGAGGGTCTCATAGAACAATGCAACATAAAAGTCTCCAAAATGATTAGGGTTGAAGGTATCAACAAAAAATCATTGTTATAGTGTAGTCCTCCACCTTATCTTCTAGGACATATGTTACTCAACCTAAAGTTAGCTGACATATATTTTTGAAGCATTGGGGACCCTTAAATGATAAAAGAGCGGGCATAAAACAGGGTGGTATATATTTGATCGCTCTCAATCCTGGAAACACTACCTCGAGAAGGCAGGTGAAACTTCTGGGAAGCACAGTAGATTGCCAAAAGCGCTTTAATATTCATAGAGCTATAACAGATAGTTTTCAACCTGATGCCTCCTGATTTTGAAAGATAAATGAGAAGGTAATTCTGTGGAACGCTGAACGTGCGCTTCTCTGTATGTGTGTGCTTCACCATTACCAACAGTCCTGCGATGTACAGTCCTGCATGGAGACTAGGACAAGCAGTTCCTTCATATATACTTATTAGCTAAAGGTTTACAACTTCAATCCCAAACCTTGGGAAACAAAAATATTTTTCCCCCTACCCTCTCACTTGAAATCAAGAAATTAGCCGAGACCGGTTTGGCTCAGTGGATAGAGTGTCGGCCTGCGGACTGAAAGGTCCCAGGTTCGATTCCGGTCAAGGGCATGTACCTGGGTTGCAGGCAAGTCCCCAGTAGGGGATGTGCAGGAGGCAGCTGATTGATGTTTCTCTCTCATCGATGTTTCTAACTCTCTATCTCTCTCCTTTCCTCTCTGTGGAAAATCAATAAAATATATTAAAAAAAATTATTTGATGGTTAGCCCTGACCGTCAGGCACAGTGTCCCAGTCCTTCCCTCGGGTCCTCCATTAGGATGCTCTCTCCTGTCAGTACAAACAAGTTAGCTTTGAAACTCCAGGTCCCATGAGGTTGTACAGCCCCCTAGGAGGGGAGCTTACTTTCGGGACTTGGACTTGCACTACCAACTTCTATCCTGAGAAAAGGATCACAGAGTCCACCGAGTACTGGCATCATTTCATAACCTTTCGGTTATTTACATTTCAGTACGTCACCAGTCGATGATATTTTACATGCAACGATTGAGTGAAAATGCAAATCATTCTGGAAGATTGGGCTAGTTTGTGATTACCTTTCAGAATGTCTCTGCACAAGTTGCACTTTCTTCTCAGATTCTCAGTTCAAGCATTGTTATTCCTTATAAAAACTGAATCAGGCAAGAAAGTCAGCTTGTGGCAAAATAAAATTATGTGAAAAATCACCCCATCACGCACTGAAGCGGTCCATTAGGGGATCATTAGTAGGAGCTACATGAACATGTCTCAGCCCGGAGCATCAACCTGATCATGTTAATTTTGAACACTTGCTACTGGCTGGCTGCAGTAGATTTTATATTATGTAATATTGCACTTTATGTTCTCTCCTAGGGCCCTCTTGTCTTGTTTTCACTCAAATACATTGTCTATTGTTGATATCAATATTTTTCTGTTGTTCAGAGCTTTAGCTGCCAAAATCATTTTGATCAATGGAACTTCCAGGAAAAAAAATAGGCCATAAAAACCAATGGTTGCTAGGAATGTTTCTGAAACCATTAAAACGTTCAAGCATTGAAAAGTGTAGAAAGTGTCAGCCCTTTCCTACTCTCTGAAGATCTTCAGTGCGCTTCTGCCTGACTAGTAAGTACAAGCTGCACATGAACACTTAGTTCATCCTTGAAGAAGTACAGAGAAGTTGAAGTTATTTAATGCTACCATATAAATTTCTATTTGAAGGTATTTCTAGTTCCATCCTGAAGTGTGTAAAATAATAAGGCAGAGCTAGAAGCATGATTTAATGCCTTTGTCCAGAAACAGCTCTGCCTGTAGCAGAAAAACTGGATTTAAAAAAACCAAAAAGGAAGAGAAATTTTGCTCATGGTGAACTCCTAAATGCAAAGGTTAATTTTCTCTATAAATCAAAGTCGAGAAAAGTAAAACACTAAAATAGCTTTACAATATCTTCTAAGATGTTTTCTTCATGATATTTTATGCAAAGTATTTGTTTTGATAATAAGATCTAGTCTGGGCCTTCCAGGAGTTTAAGCCTGTCAAGTTAACAATTGTACTTTATACAGTGTTATTTTTTATTGTTTTGGTTTTAATTCACAAGGACAATTTAGGAGGAATGATTATATACTGTATAGATTTCTTAGAGAGCTCACTTTGTCCATTTTACCAATAAGCCTGAGCTCTAGACCATTTTATTGTTTTTACTTTCAAGGAAACATTTTCAAAATTTGATATGGATTCGATTAGGAAGCTTTCCTAAACTATGTGAAAATAGGTACTTCAGCTACTCTGAGTCTTCATTAAACTAGATTAGAGCATAAGGAGTTCTAGAAAACCAAGCACAATCTTCTTTTATGGGGAAACATTACAGATCAAATGTCAGTAATATGGCACTAAAGAAAATATTTCAATTCATTTATATACCGGAATTGTCCTAAAGTGATCCCATGAGAAAAAGGAACAGAACATAGAACAGAAAGCTATTCTTTCAGAAATGTGTTTTTAGTACAACAGCATAAGTTGTACTGAATTTTGCCATCTCATCTGGTTTCTAAGAATTGTATTTTGTAGCGATAATGCTGATAAGTTGTATGTTTAAGGCTAAGAAAATTGAAATTAAATAGTTTTTTTTAAAAAAGAGCTTCTTATGGATCTTGAATCATTTTTCTAAATATGTTTGTGTTTATATGCTGATCTCAATGTCAAAATTATTGCATAGTTTCAGAAGATGAAGACCATATAATTCATTCATATATTTAGCAATTCATATTTCATACACCTTCCAGTGGGTGTATTATATTATCTAAATTCACTTTTTATATTATGCGTTTTCAGATTTGCCCAATCAATAAAGTTACTCTCTTTGCATAGTATTGCATCTTAAAAAGAAGTGAAACAAATGAATCAATATTAAAAATGTATTCCAGAAAATTTAAACCAAATATCTGAGATTTTTTTTTTTTTGTCTGACTGGGTGTTTTTTTTCCTTAGTTTTTTCAATCCAAACACTCTTTTTAAAGAATTCTGGGCTATCAAAGACTTCTCAGTTGTATTAGTACTGTACCATCTGAGTTTTCTTCATTTTTAAATTGTGGGGCAACAAGTAACCAGTAAAATACACAAAATATTAAACATATACCCCAATAAGTATTTACATATGCATGTTTGTTTATGAATTTGTATATGTACATAGAGATAGAAATAGAGGTGGAGATAGTGATAGAAATATGGTATGTGTTTATGAAAGCACTGATAGATAACATGGAACATTTCCAACACCCATCCTAGTCATGCTTCCGTATAGGTAACTACTAATTGTAGCCAAAGCACCATGAATTAGTTTTGTCTGTTCTGTATTTCAGTAAATGGCATCATACAGATACATTTGGTCTAGATTCTTTCATTATTTATAGTATGGCATGTACTAGTTTTTATTCCATGTTATTCACTTGTAGTATTGCAGTACATTGATATCAAACAAATTCTGTATACATTCCATTGTTGGTGGACATTTGGGTTATTCCAATATTTTTCTCCTAATAAAGCGTCTAAGAACTTTATTGTGTATGTCTTTCATTCAAAATATGCATTTTATTAATCTTGGGCATACACCTAAGAGTGGAATTGTTTTTAGTAGATATTTGGATGGTGTAAATTTAATAAATATTGACAGATATTCTTTCAAAGTGATTATTTTGTCTGGTTATTCTTAAATATATGGTTAAGTGGCATCAGTGATTTATCCTACATTAGGGTCTTTATATTATTATGTTTACTGGAAATAGTATCATTTTTGTTATTTATATTGAAATTTGAGAAGACTTCACTCTGCACTATCCTCTTTCCAGGTGAAATAAGTCATAACCCCAAGCCATGGGCAAGGCGAAAGGTACCAGAGAGGGAGTCCTGTGACAAGTAGCAAGTGGAGGCTGATTATCTGATGCTCAGGCAGGATTCCACAATGTTCTAGAGCAGGGGTGAGCAACATTTCTTCAACAGGATAGATAGCATATATTTACAGCTTTATGGTCTTTGACACGATTACTCAATTTTATTGAAAATGAAATTAAATTTCATAAAATTTTCATGTGACACAAAATATTTTTCTACTTCTTATTTTTGTATAGCCATTTAAAGATATAATGCCATTCTTATCTCTCAAGCTACACAAGAAAAACAGTAGCCTGCTAGCTTTAATCCAGAGGATGACATTGCCTGACCCAGAGCAAGGAATCTAGCTAAATAACTTGGCTAACAGAGACTTTTCTGTTGTGTATCATCAGACTTCCCTTGCACTTATTAAATTGTAGAATAATGTACAAAGTGAAAGAAAGAAAGCATATAGTTTTTTTAATCTTTGTTATAAATATGGTTAATAAGGGGAAATGTCAGACACTTTCAAAAAGACATTTGATATTCTTAGACAATAAATCCCGAGTTTGTCACAAATAACATTTAAAGATCTTCCACATCAAAGTGGTTTTCTATAAGGAATGGAGACAGCAATGTTGTTATTAAAAATAAATAAATAAACTTTGACATTAATAATTTTAATTCAATAATACTTATGGATTTATAAAATCAGCTCATATTTAATAAAATTATATTGCTTATTAAAATATTTATTTTGATTTTTAACAAACATTGTATTACTTATATTTTTTTATTTGGCCTCCATTGAAGGACCACAAACTGAATAATTAAGAAGTACCATTTTACCTGACTTATAGCTAAATTATTTCAACATACATTTATTAAATTATTGCCATATGCAAGTTAGTGCTGGAGGGAATAAAACAATGGCCAAATGATCAAGTGTCAATTACCCATTTTAGACACATGCACACATTCTCTCTCTCTCATATATATATTTACTTATATTTATCCTGGATACAACCAAGGTTTACATATTGCATTCAGTTGTTAGATCTCTTTAGTCTCTCCATCTAGTGCAATTCTCTTGCATTTCTTCTTTTTTGTTTTTGGCCATTACTAATTTTTTTACTGATATTATATATTTAAAGTATAAGAGAAGATTGTTATAAAATTACACACATATTATATTTTTTTCAGATTCCTCTTCATGTTTTTCATTAACTTTTGGCTAGATTTAGAAAAAACTCAGGTCCATTCATGGCAAGAATACTTCTTAAGTGATGTTTTGGATCTTCATATTGCTTTACTTTAAAAAGCACACACAATTTTAGGTTGACCCATTAATTAATATTGCTATGTTTGATAATTTGGTTTAATTTGGTAATTTTGTTTAATTTAAGGCTTCTTAATGTACTTATGTCAATTTTTATAAATTATATATTTATAGAAAATCTTCCAATTAGTCAAGGTTATTTTATGACATATATAGTCATAGACATTTGGCTAATAAACATTTTAAATATCTCATGTCTCACTAGCTGATTCATCCTTGTCAAGTCTAATTTGATGTTTTGGGGGATATTTCTTTTTTGTTAATTAGGTTCACAATTATTTTATTTGGATAAATGTATTTTTCAGAAGAAATCATTTATAATTAATTACTTCTACTATTTTTCATTAATTAGTTTTTGTTTTATTTCTTTGCTATTTTTCCTTCTGCTTTCTTGCAGTTTATTAAGTTGTATATTTTATGTTTTTATGTCAAGACTTCAGTTTAACCATCTTTAAATTACTATATATTTAGATATAAATATTTAAATTTTTTCCTATCCCAATGATCATAACTTTAATTGAAATCCAAAGATATTAAAATATTCAGTGTTTTTATTAGAAGTATGCTTAAGAAATTCTGCAACTTGGTTGATTTACAGTTTGTCCCAAGAGTTGCTTAGAATCATTAATTTCTCAGTGAAATATTTCTTTATAAGTAAGACATTTTAATCATCATAAAGTTATTTCAGCAATATACTTTTAAAATTTATTTTTATTGTAGACACTATTACAGATATCCCCCATGTTCTCCCCTCTTTGCCCATCTCCCCTTCACTTCCTCCCCTGGCCTTTATAACCCCGTTGTTGTCTGTGAATATATATTCTTTAGCTAATTACTTCATCTTCTTTTATCCAGTTCCTCCCCTCCCCCCTCTAACAGCACTCAGTCTGTTCTAATGCTCCAAGCCTCTGGTTCTATTTTGTTCAACAATTTATTTTGCTCATTAGATTCCACATATAAGTAATATTACATGGTATTTGTTTTTCCTTGACTGGCTTATTTCACTTAGCATAATAATCTCCAGTTTTATCCATACTGTCCCAAAGGGTAAGAGTTCCTTTTCCCCTCCAAGATGCATAGTATTCCATTGTGTATATGTACCACAGCTTTTTTAATCTACTCAACTACTAATGGGCACTTGGGCTGTTTCTACATTTTGGCTATTGTGAATAGTACTGCTATGAACATGGGGGTGCATATATTCTTTCTGATTGATGTTTCAGGATTTTTAGGTTATATTTCCAAAAGTGGGATTGCTGGGTCAAAAGGCATTTCCATTTTTTATATTTTTGTCGAAACTCCATACTGTTTTCCAGAGTTGCTGCAACATTCTGCATTCCCACCTACAGTACATCAGGGATCCCTTTTTTCTACATCCTCGCCAAAACTTGTTTGTTGATTTATTGATGGTAGCCATTCTGGCAGGTGTGAGGTGAAACTTCATTGTAGTATTACTTTGCATCTCTCTGATTAGTAATGTTGAGCATTTTTTAAATATATATCTCTTGGTCATCTGTTTATCTTCTTTGGAGAAGTGTCTATCCGGGTGCTTTGCCCATTTTTTAATTCATTGTTTGTCTTCCTGGTGTTAAGTTATATAAGCTCTTTATATATTTTGCAAATTATCCCCTTATCAGATGTATTATTGGCAAATATGTTCTCCCATACAGTGAGTTCCCTTTTCATTTTGTGATGTTTTCTTTTGCTGTGTATAAACTTTGTAGTTTGATGGAGTCCCATTTGCATTTTTAAACAAACTTTCCTTTTTTAGAACAGAATTAGGTTAACAAAAGTTGTGACAATAGTGCGGAGATTCCCTGTATATCCAACGCACTGTTGCCTCTATTATTAACACCTTTCATCGTATGGTGCATCTACTACAATTAAGGAGGTAATGTTTATATGAACTAAGTATTTTTTAGATTGTTAGTTTTTATACCTAGCATCTTTTTTTCTGTTCTAGGATCCCACCCAGAATACCAAAATGCATTTAGTAACCTTATTTCTGTAATCATATCTTGGAGCCTAAATTTCTTAGACTTCCTTGTTTTTCATTTCCTTGACAATTTTGAGAAATATTGATCAGGAGTTTTGTAAGATGTAATTCTATTGAAATTTGTCTGGTAGTTTAGTCATGATTAGACTAAGGTTATAGATTTGGGAGAAGGTTATGGAGATAAAGAACCATTTTTATCACATCAAGGGTACATGCTATCAACATGATTTATCACGGTTGATGTTAACCTTGATCATCTAGCTGAGGTAGTGTTTTTTAAATGTCTCTGCTATAAAGTAACCTTATCCACCTATACCCCCTTCTCCAGACTATAAATTTTGGAAGGAAAACATAACAGGAGCTCGATTTAAGGAGTGGGAGGTTATACTCCATCTTCTTAAGGGCAAAAAAAATCTACATTCATTGCTTGGAATTATTGTACATGAGAAATATGTCTCTTCCACTCCACCTATTAGTTTTGTTAATCATTTACTTATCCTATATAATAATCTACATTAATAAAAGAGAAACATGCAAATTGGTGTCACTCTGCTACACCCACCAGCCAATCACGATGAGTATGCAAATTAACCCAACAAAGATGGCGGTTAATTTGCATATGCAGGCGCAGAGTGAAGACTGAAGACGACTGAAGACTGAAGAGGCTTGGCTTTTCTGCTGCAGCCAGACCAAAGGCCTAGGTCCCAGGTGCCGGAGGAAAACCGGTGCCAGCAGCCAGGGGAAGGAAGGCCTATTGCGTGAATCTTCGTGCAACGGGCCTCTAGTCCTATATAATAAAGAGGTAATATGCAAATTAACCATCATGCCCTTGCAGGGGGGTTAGTGAGAGACAACCAAACGACTGAACAGCAGGTTGCATGGGGCAACCAGGCTGGCAGGGAGGGCAGTTAGAAGTGACCAGGCTGGCAGAGGGGGAAGTTGGGGGCAACCAGACTGGCAGGGGGGCATAGTAAAGGGTGACCAGGCCAGTGGGGGGCCAGTTCGGAGTGACCAGGCCAGCAGGGAGAAGGCAGTTGGGGGTGATCAGGTTGGCGAGGGGGGGGAGTTAGGGGTGACCAGGCAGGCAGGCAGGTGAATGATTAGGAGCCAGCGGTCCAGGATTGTGAGAGAGATGTCTGACTGCTGGTTTAGGCCTGATCCCGAGGGGTCCTGGATTGGAGAGGGTGCAGGCTGGGCTGAGGGGACCTCTTCCCCTGTGCATGAATTTTGTGCACTGGGTCTCTAGTATTAATATAAAAATGTGGATATTTATTTTATACATTGGGTATAATATAATACTACTTTAATGTTTTTTGCTAAATTGTTCCCGCTTTAGCCATTTCATCTTTTCAGTTGGCTTTTGTACCTATTTGACATACATTCATAATAGTGAATATTTTTTAACACTATAGGATGCTCCAGGTTCATCTTGTACATTTACTACCCAGATTTACAATCAAGACATTTTTTATTCTAAAAAAATCAAAAAGCAGTCTTTTCCCATAGAGAGTAGGACTTTGTTATAGAGAATGTCCTGGGTATATTTTTAAATAATTATCCTTTTCTTTCCAAAATCAGGGAGATTCTTCTATTTTTATCATGAGAAGTTGTCAGGAGATAAAACCTACAAAATTTTGCTGTTCCTCATTATACAAAGCCAGTTTCAGGATTTTGTATATTCAGCCTCCAACAATTGACCATATTTACAAGCCAATGTTCCTACCAGTTTATAGGTCCAGTGTCTTTCTATTCTAAATAGTCCATCTATGCTGTGACTCTGAATTTTTCTATATCTCAGATCTGCTGCATGATGGTTTGCCCTACAAACTCAGTTCTCTGATGGGTCCAGGAAACATCACTGATTTTCAGTTTAAGTTTTTTCTTGTTTCTATGATGGGAATGATACTTTCTGATCTCTTTACATGTGAGATCTGAAATAGTGCAGTGAGGTCTTTTAAAATTATTTTTAAATGTTTATTTAAAAATGTAAAATATTTATAAACCTTGGAAATAAAATAAATACAAAGAACTTTCTCTTGAGTTACTTGAAAGTAATTTGACAACTCAATGCTTCATCATCTCCATTCTGGGTTTGTAACTCCTTCTGAGAAAGTGAGAAATGGGGCTCCAATTACCATTTCATCACCTTATTCTATCATCATGTAACTGATCCCCCATCTCTGCTACTACATCCTCCCCCATTAGGACATCTCTCTCTCTCTGCTTTGACTCTATGTATTATGTCCACTTGCCAGGGGTGGGGGGAGAAGGGGTCCTAATATGAGGTGACAGGAGAAGACATGGATTTGGGTGGTGGACACATGGTGCTATATACAGATTTTGTAACTTAGACATCCACACATGAAACCTATATGTTCATGTTGACCAATGTCACCCCAATAAAATCTAATAAATGACTAACTAAATAATGCTTTCTCACTCTGAATCACAATACACCATGCCCAGCAAACCCTCCATAACGATGTAGTTCACATTATAATTGGGCTTTGACAATCTTGTTGGGCTGTCCCCATACATAAATGCCATTCTAATTTTTTAACTTCTAACACCCTAAGCCAGTCAACTACTCTCTGGGAACACTGTCTTTATTCTACTTCTTCCCCCTACTCTGTCCACAACAGGTTACCTCCTCATATTTTGGCTTTTATTGTTCAACTGAAAGTTTTTATAGAATGTGTCAAGATATTCAGATATATATTCACTTCCATTACTCTAGCAATTTTCTTTGAGAGCAATTCTAAAAATTAGTATTTAAGACTTATGCTTCAGATGTGTCTGAGTAGCTCTTATTTGTACCAAATATCATGCAGGTAAGAAATATATACATCAGATGTCCTGGAGAGTTTAGGTGGATAGAAGAGAGAAGTCAAAACGCTAAAGAAGAGAACATTAGTTGAATACCTTATTTTTATGACTTTGACTCTATGAAATGACTTGTATTGCACCATGTAGGTGACTAAAACTCTAAAAAACACACTTGCTGACTTAAAGAATCAGAGGACAAGGTCCAGGAAAACCATATTATACCTGCAGGAAATTGAAGAGTTAAATCTCAAAAAGAAGAGGGCCAAAGAAGGAGAGCACCAATTCTGTATGAATTCTTCCTGATTCGACGGCCAACACTTGAACTCTGCAAGCACAAGGAAGACATAAATATGCTTCAACTCTCATTAGGAATTCTGCCTTGAAAAATTAGAAATTCAAATTCAACTTTGCCAATAAGAAGCAAAAATTGTTTACATTTCCAGGGCCCACATCTGCCAGCGAGAGTAATTCACAGGGAATTAAGAATAATTCCTTTCTGCCACCTGTAGCCAAATTATTGTGACAATTAGCAAATACCACATAGGATATAATCTGAGTTCCTTTTTGTAATAAGCATAATCATGGCTCAGTGCTTTTAATAACATTTTATTATTGTAGATCAAGGATTTTGTTAAAACTGAAGCATTTCACTTGTGTTCCCATTAAATATTAAAGATAAATTGTAGGCTATTAATAGGTTAAGCTAATTTCTTTTAGTTCTTAGTTCTAATCTATAGTATTTCTGCTTTGCCTCCTTCTAGTCACAAAGTGTGGTTGCATTTCACTGTAATAATTGATGAGATGTGAGTATAAATAACATAAAATGTCTGGACAAAAGCCTTCAATTATTAATGCACTTTTATATCTTCCCTTCCCATTTCCATAGTTACTAGAGACATTTCATAAGTAGACACTTGTGGCCTGTGATGGTTTGGCTCAGTGGTTGAGCATCGATCTAGGCACCAAGAAGCCACCTGTTTGATTCCCCATCAGGGCACAGGCCTGGGTTGCGTGCTCAGTACCCAATAGGGGGCATGAAGGAGGCAGCCATTTGATGTTGATGTTTCTGTTTAATTCATGTTTTTATGTCTCTCTTCCTCTCTCTCTAAAATCAATAAATGATTTTTTTAATAAAAAGAAGTAGATAAGTGTGACCCTTGGTAGAAGATAATACAGGGAGTGGGTAAATAAGGCATAAGAAAAAAGGAGACAAAGGAAAGCATGTTCTCTATCTTCACACAGACACACAAAAGACGCACACTTTCATATACCATGACTAGAAAAGACTAAGCCAGAAAATAAGAAAGATGAGATAAGATAAAATGGTGCTTCTGGTGGGTGTTGATCGATTCCAATGAACTAAACAGAAATTCTCCAAATTCCCCTTCCCTGAGTGTAAATAAAATATGGTCTTTATGAAGATATTTCTTTACATGGCCAAATACTCTTGTCAATTTAAAAAGTAGCTTTCTATAGTCCTTAATTATATAGGAAGTATAGGAAGAAAATGAATCACTTGCCAATCAAACTATGAATTCCGTAGAATACTTTTCAGGATGGTTGTATGTTATTTAGATACATGAAAACTGGAGGACACTCACAGCATGGTAGCTATAATGTGCAGAGAGGAGTTCATATCTGTTTTATAAAAGGCAGTCAGTCCCTGCCAGTTTCTTTATACCCCTCTCAAAATAACATAAAAGAGACTTAGCAGAAGTAAATGCTTATTTTATTCAACTCTAAAGTATTTCAGTCTCTAAAACATTTACACTATATTATTCCCTAGAAAATTAGGTGCTTTGGGTAGCACAGAGTAGTTAACTAATATTTCATCAACATGCTCCTTCTCTCCATAACAGGACAGAAGATGATTTCCCAGGTTCAAAGGAAAATGAAAGTCATGATGTACTCTAAATAATTCAGACCCTATATGCAAAATAGATCATAATGTGCTTATTCTAGGAAATGAACAAAACTAAACGTAAGAGGGCTCTGATGATACAAATTGAAGCAGTCCTACTTCACTAAATATGGAACGGAGGAAACATAAAAATATAAGAAAATGTAAGCATTAAATCTAGTAATGACAAATTCTCAAAAGTTTCCTAAATTTTTCAATTATTCATCTTAGATTTTCCATGTTTTTTGTATGAGTAAAGAGATCTTGAGTATAAAATTCCAAAATATGTAAGCCTTTTATTCTCTTACCTGTTTTATTATTCATCCATATAATAGAATGTGACAGAGAAGTTATTTTTCTAGACATATTTAGCTTGGTTGGACATTCACAGAGCATAATCTTCTATTCTCTATGGGCCAGAAAGTACAAGCTTTACTTAGCAGAATTCTACTAGAGCAAAAGTCTTCACTTCAAGTAAAATTCATTTGCTTCTCTATCACGTTTAGTTATGCAAATACTATTGAATGAAACTAGACTTCTAGTCTCCCTGTGTTCTAAAAATGTTCTAAAGATTCCTGTGGAGATGTTTAGACAAGAGTAATAACATCTAAAACAAACAAACAACAACAACAAAAAAAACAAAACCTAGAAACTCTTCCTAAGAAGTGTTTATTAAGTCTGCTATATGCCTATCCCTGTTTCAGGTACTATATGGTATTTAAAAATATTTCTGACTTAAACACTTTGCCTTTAAGTACTTCAAGTATTTATGCAAAATAAATAAAGTAACAAAAAATGTGTTTCAGGTTATAAACACTAAGAATACCTGAGGGGAAAATAATTATAAAATGGACTCATCATTTATCAATCACTGCATACATCATATGATCAAAACAATGCACTAAACTTGAGAGATGCACCAATGCTATTTACTATATAGTAAGTTGAATTTATATATATATGTATATGTATATATATATATATATATATATATATGTAATATGCAAATTAGCCGGGATGCCATAACAGTCATAACCACTCAGGAGGAGGCTGCACGTGCAGGTGGGCGGGAGGGGACTGCTGTGCAGTGAGGCAAGCCATGGATGGCACAGGCCCTCAGAGAGCAGGGCCTGCCTGCCAGTCATGGTGGTGGCGGGCAGGCAGGCCTGCAGAGAGCAGAGAGCAGAGCCTGCCAGCCGGGGCGCATCGGCAATCCTGCCTCTGCATGTGAGCTGCAGAGGAAACACCATTTCTGACCACTCATTGGCTAAGCTCCCAGTATGCCACTTGTAGTGTTCTTAGTAACTTGCATAATAAGAATCCAAGAAGGTGATCTAGGGTTTTTCCACCTCACTTCTGGAGGAAAAAATGAAGGTCTGCTGCTGGAGGGGCTAAGAAATATCATATCCTGCCCTGCCTGGTTTGGTTCAGTGGATAGAGACTCAGCCTGCTGACCACAGGGTCTGGGTTCAATTCTGGTCAAGGGCATGTACCTAGGTTGCAGGCTCCTCCCTAGCCAGGGCCCAGGTCAGGGCTCATGCAGGAGGCAATCAATCGAAGTGTTCCTCTCACATTGATGTTTCTCTCTGTCTTTCTCTCTCTCTTCCATACTTTCTAAAAATCAATGGAAAAATATCCTCAGGTGAGAATAAAAAAAAAAGGAAGAAAGAACTGTCATATCCTATGAAAGAGATATCTTGAAAATGCCTAAAGAAAGTTGTCATTTTTTTTGTGGTGAAGGAACTGGAGTACATGTTGATGAAAACACCTTGGTGGCTGCGGCGGCTGGCAGTGGTAGCAGCAGTGGGGTGAAGGGGGCAGTGCCTTCCCTGATCAGCCTGGTTGCCTCCTGCAGAGGGAGGCCAGACTGCAGCAGGGAGCGGGCCTAAGCCATCAGTAGGACATACCCTGAGGGCTCCCAGATTGGAGAGGGCGCAGGTTGGGCTGAGTGACCCGCCCCCCCCCATGCACAAATTTCATGCACCAGGCCTCTAGTATTCTATAATTGAGATATAACTCATGAGCTCTTCTTCTTGTAGGAGAAGTTATATTTAACTAAAATATAACTTCACTATTGTGCAACTATGACAGATTAGTATGGTTTTGACTGTGGAAAAGAAAATTAAATGACATATAGGGATTGAAATGACACACCATAAGGGGTTAACATACCACTTAGGAACTGCTTTAGGGAAATAGTTTGGTATGGCTAAAAATTTAGAAGAATTTATACATGACAAGGTATATTGAATATAGACCATAGCACTCATTATTATTATAGAGTGCATGAATATTAAATTAAAATACCTTAAACATGAGCATACAGACTCATTCTGATAGCATTATTTTGATTTGTTTTTTTTCCCCAGAAGACTGGAATTAGAAAACCAGCTCTGAAAATATTGTAAAAGATAAACTGGAGGGACAAGAGTCAATGAACACCACTTTAATCTTAATCATACATATATTTTTGTACAATACTTACTTTATGGTGTTTAAGTAAACCCTAGTTCCTTGATATGTTTATAAGAGCTATATTAGATGAAAACAAAACAAGATGGACAACACGGATTTTAAGGGTTATGTAACAACACAAATAAAATCTGTGTGGTCAAATAAGTTTTTTTTTTTTTTGTTTTTGTTTTTTTTTTTTTTTTTAGGTCAAATAAGTTTTGATGAAATACAAAAAGTTAACAAAAAAGTTAACAAAATTCTTTGTTAGAATCTATATATATAAAAGGCTAATAAGCAAAGTGTCCCCTTGGGAGTTCGATCTGGAGACCAGGAGTTTGCTCACTATGACATGTGCTGACTACCAGGGGGCAGCATGGAATGAAGGAAGGCCCTGGCCAGCTGCCAGCAGCCAGGGAAGGAAGGCCCTGGCCAGCAGCCAGAAGGCCTTAATCAGCCATGATCGCCGGCCAGGCCTAGGGACCCTACCCATGTATGAATTTCATGCACCGGGCCTCTAGTATAAAATAAGATTATTTTATGCAGAATTCCTAAAATGTTTTCACTGACAAATACATTTATTTATATACTTATCTTTTTTTTAGAGAGATAAGAAAGAAGAGAGAGAGGGAGAGGAACATTAACTTGTTGTTCCATTTACTTATGCTTTCATTGGTTGAGTCTTGTATCTGTCCTGACCAGGGATCAAACCAGGGATCAAACCAGCATCCTTGGCTTATCAGGATGATGCTCTGACCAGGTGAGCTACCTGGCCAATGACCCAGATACATTTGTGAGGAGCATCGCATGGGAATTGTATTCTAAGGAACACATTTTGGAAGCATTTATTTTAAATTATGAGTTAATATTACCTAAAAATTTCAATAAATGCTTAAATCAAAGGAGATGGATACAATTAAAGAAAAAGAATGAGATGGAAGTCATCATATGGTGTTTCTGTCCTACCTTTTCCCCAAATCTAGCAATATCCCAAGTTGCTATCTTAATTCCTTAGTACATTAGGAAGTTTCAGCAGTCAATATGCTTTAACTCTAAAGACCTCCTCAGAATTGGAAAGAGGCCACTTTATTTAGGCCATGTAGTGATTTTTCTACAAAAACTAGGAGCTACTGTATCTACAAATTTTTGATGTTGTAATAATGTATCAAATATATCAACACAGGGAAGCAGCCAAAATGTGGAGACAAAGAAACAGGTCACAAATGACAGAAATGGAGGAAAGCAAACTACTGGATATAGAGTTCAAAACCACGGTTATAAGGTTTTTCAAGAATTTTCTAGAAATCGCCAATAAATTTAGTGAAACCTTTGATAAATCTATTGAGACCCTCTAGGACAGTGGTCGGCAAACTGCGGCTCGGCAAACCACGGCTCACGATCCACATGCGGCTCTTTGGCCCCTTGAGTGTGGCTCTTCCACAAAATACTGACTTCTGCGCATGGGCCACGAAGTTTCAATCACACTGTACATGCGCTCCCACAGGTGGTATTTTGTGGAAGAGCCACACTCATGGGGCCAAAGAGCCACATGTGGCTCGCGAGCCACGGTTTGACGACCACGGCTCTAGGATATGAAAAAGGACCAACTAGAAATTAAGCATACACTGATTGAAATAAAGAATATCATACAGAGATCCAACAGCAGACTAGAGGATCACAAGAATCAAGTCAAAGATTTGAAATACAAAGAAGCAAAAAACACCCAACCAGAAAAACAATAAGAAAAAAGAATCCAAAAATATGAACATCGTGTAAGGAGCCTCTGGGACAGCTTCAAGCATACCAACATCCGAATTATGGGGGTGCCAGAAGAAGAGAGAGAGCAAAATATTGAAAACCTATTTGAAGAAATAATGACAGAAAACGTCCCCTACCTGGTGAAATAGACTTACAAGTCCAGGATGCACAAAGAACCCCAAACAAAAGGAATCCAAAGAGGACCATACCAAGACATATCATAATTAAAATGCCAAGAGCAAAAGACAAAGAGAGAATCTTAAAGGCAGCAAGAGAAAAAAAAGTCAGTTACCTACAAGGGAGTACCCATACAACTGTCAGCTGATTTCTCAACAGAAACTATGCAGGCCAGAAGAGAATGGCAAGAAATATTCAAAGTGATGAATACCAAGAACCTACAACCAAGATTACTTTACCCAGCAAAGCTATCATTCAGAATTGAAGGTCAGATAAAGAGCTTCACAGATAAGAAAAAGCTAAAGGAGTTCATCACCACCAAACCAAAAGAAATATACCACATGATCTCACTCATTTATGGATAATAAAGACCATTATAAACTGATGAACAAAAATAGATACAGAGGCAGAGCAGCATCGAACAGACTGTCAAACTACAGTGGGAAGGTTGGGGAGGGTTGCAGCGGGGCGGGGAAGGGATCAACCAAAGGACTTGTATGCATGCATATAAGCATAACCAATGGTCACAAGACACTGGGTGGTAGGAGAGGCTGGGGGAAGATCAAGGGGGAAAAAAAGAGGACATGTTATACTCTTTGTAATACTTTAAGCAATAAAATAAAATTAAAAAAAAAAAACAACTTGGGTTGTTTCCATATGTTGACCATTGTTTGAAATACGGCAATAAACTTGTGAGTGCAAATATCACTTCAAGATCCTGATTTCAATTATTTTGGACATATACTCAGATTTGGAATCTGGACAAACTGGAACCCTTGTATCTTTGGTGGGAATGTAAAATGGTGCAACAGCTATGGAAAAGTGTCTATAGGTTCCTGGAAAAGTTAAATATAAAACAACCATATGTCCCTTTCTTATGGAAGAATACTGAATATGGCAAAGGAAACAGAGGCGGGGAAAAATGAAACAACTAAAAAACAAGGCCAAAGGGCATTAAGAAAAAATGGAATAATTAGGTAATTTCACTGATCAACATCTAGGAGGGGACCAGGATTTGAAGACCCTAATGGGTAAGAGAGAGCTAAAACACTATCCATTAAACTTGACTGGTAGACATCAGGTATTGAAAGGCTACTTTTGTGACTTTCCAATGGCAGAATACTGCATCAATGAATATGATTGCTGTTTTTGTGGGCTATGCTTTAAAATATCATAATGAGAATTTGATGAATTGGATGGGACAAATGAGATAACCCTTGGATGGGGAAAATGTTTTGTGAATGTTCATTGAAGAAGTGCACATAAAGCCAAGATACAGTTGCTTTGACATTTCTTCAAAGTCAAGGTTATGACTTGGGAACCAGAGTTGCAAATGTTTTACTTAGATTATAGAAAGCATATATAAATATTTACTTAGAAAGGTTTATTTTATTTGTACCTGAGTTTGTGACTCAATCCTTCTCTTCACATATTCTGAGAATTTGACTTTCTACTCGCATAAACGACATCTGAGGCCAGAAAAATAGTCCCCAGTAAGTCATAGCGGAGGGAGAAACTGGGCTTTTCACTCTCTAAAGAATTTCACCTGAATGCTAAATTTGAGAAAGTACGATGACCTAACCAAGGAGAATTATATAAAAGGCAGGCAGAATTAATTCTTCAGGGATGCACAGAGCATAATAGGAAGCAATGTGGCATAAATGTCAATGCCAGGGAGAGGGCAGCACGCTGGCTGGATGAGAGCAATCCGCAGCAGCATGACTGAAGGAAAACACTGTCCCCCAAGGGTAAGAGGCAGCGTTCCTGGAGACAGACACAGGCACTCCTGGCAGAGTCTAAAATAATAATTTGTCAAATGACTTACAAAAGTGTCAGAACAGAAGGGGCAGCTGGTCACAGTGTATTTTATCACAGTTGTACATATGGGGCATGATAATAGCAACCCGAACCATCATTTGAAGGACAAATACATAATTAAAATGTAAATCAAATACATATTCATATAAAGGTACATGAAATCAGTCCTCACTACCCCAGATATATATTTTTTTAGATATTTATTCTACCTATACCATATATTTGTATAACATGGTACATAGCACGTGACATGATTGTGCTATAATGTTATTTTGCACTAGATGTAAACTCCATAAATTCCAAGGCCCAAGACTATTTGCCTGGTCTTTGGAAATGTTCAATTAATATTTATTGAATGAGTGAGTCCTGACTCGTGCATTTTAGCTCTAAAACAATTCTCCTCCACACTCAGGGGTTAGACGAAAATCAAGAACAAATAATTCTTCACATAATTTACTCCTCCCCCAACTACTTTCAATTTATTTTTACACATAAAATTAAAGAATGACTATAGAGCATATTTGGAATATAATGAGGGCTTAGTTTTCTCTCACTTAAAAGAAAAAAAGAAAAGAAATAATCAAGGGTTAGAAGGTTGCAGCTGCCAGAAGTCCAGAAAAGTGTCTTTGGAGGTGCAGCCCGGAAGGCTAAGAACAGGCCTCAGGCACCTGGCATGGCCCCAAGGAACCTGATGCCACCTCCCGGCAGGTAGTAAGTCTCATTGGCAGCATTGGGGCTTCCTGGTGGCTGTCAATCAAGATCACAAGGAGGACGCAGGGGCTGTGTGCCAGAGGGAGGTCTCGGGAGGAGGAACCTGTGAAGAAGCACAGCTGGCCCAAGGCCGAGAAGCACAGATCCTGCCAAAGGGTCCCAAAGCACAGGTCACCGCCATGTGCGCTTCCTGAATGAGCCTCGCCAGAAGATCTGCGGGCGCCACCCCAACCTGCCCTTTCCTGAGATCATCAGGTGCTGGGCAAACTGCAGCCCACAGTGAAGCAGCGGTACCTGAACGAGGCCCAGCAGAAGCGGCAGTACTTGCAGGAGCTGCAGACAGACCAGCGGTCAGAAGCCTTCGAGATGTGCTGGGAGGATCTGGAAACAGCCCAAGTACCTATCCGCAGATGAGTGGATAAAAAGCTGTGGTACATTTACACCGTGGAATACTAGGCAGCAGTAAAAAAGAAAAAAAACTCTTACCATTAGCAACAGCAAACATGATCTCACTTACATGTGGAATTTAATGCACAAAATACACTGATGAACAGAATAGATCTAGAGACATAGAAGCACGGAACTGACTGACGGATTTCAGAGGGAAGGCAGGGTGGGTGGTGGGTGGGGAGTGATTAACCAGGGAACTTGTATGCACATATGCACAACCCATGGACACAGACAATAGGGTGGTGAAGGCCTGGAAGGGGTGAGTACAGGTGAAGGGGTCAATGGGAAACACACATCCACACATAAACAAAGAAAGGAGACATCTGTAATACTTTCAACAATAAAGATAAATAAAAAATAAAAATAAAAGATGTGCATGGAGGAGAACCAGGAAAAGAAGATCAAGGGCATGGAATACTAGGCAGCAGTAAAAAAGAAAAAAAACTCTTACCATTAGCAACAGCAAACATGATCTCACTTACATGTGGAATTTAATGCACAAAATACACTGATGAACAGAATAGATCTAGAGACATAGAAGCACGGAACTGACTGACGGATTTCAGAGGGAAGGCAGGGTGGGTGGTGGGTGGGGAGTGATTAACCAGGGAACTTGTATGCACATATGCACAACCCATGGACACAGACAATAGGGTGGTGAAGGCCTGGAAGGGGTGAGTACAGGTGAAGGGGTCAATGGGAAACACACATCCACACATAAACAAAGAAAGGAGACATCTGTAATACTTTCAACAATAAAGATAAATAAAAAATAAAAATAAAAGATGTGCATGGAGGAGAACCAGGAAAAGAAGATCAAGGGAGAGGACTCGGGCTCCGCGCTTATGTTCCTGAATACCCTCCAGCATGGATACGTGGTTGGAGACTTCAGTGGCTTCACCTTTGACTTCTCCATTTTCACTGAAGAGTTGCTGGACCAAAGCAAAGCCTGGGAAGCAGAGCCGCTGCACCTCTGAAAGATGGAGGCCTCGGAGGAGCAGAAGGCGCAGGCGGAGCAGGAGCAGCGCTCCCCTGGACAGAGCAGGGGCTGGCGCTGGAGGAGGGGCTGATGCTGGCCGTACCAGGCGCCCACCGCCCACGTGGCCTCACTGACCCTGCTCCACAGCCTGGGCTTCCACGTGACCAGGCTGCAGGGTGCCACAGAAGCGTGATCCTGCCCAGCACGAGAAGCTCATTATCCACATCAGGGAGATCCTGGCCCAGGTCACCAGTGAGCACCTATAAGGCTGTGGGCCACTCACCCCTCCATCCAGAAAAGACTAAGCTCTGGTCATGGCCCCTCCCCTCCCTTCACCCCATGGAGGAGGGGCAGGGGTCCACCTTTTAGGGCCAGGCCCTTTCCTGCACATTGGTGTCTTCAGCCTCCCTGAAATTAAATTTCTACAGCATCCCTCTAGCTTACAACCTCCCCAGAACCCCAAACTCACCCGCCCTGCACAGCGCACATAGAACCCCAGGCCTCACAAGGATGTCACACTACAGGGGCCTGGGAACACCACACATGGGTAGCATAAGCTTTGACACAGGACATCCACAGCAGCTCACAAACCGTGTGGGGAAGGTGACACGGCTACAGTGGCTCTCCAGGGTCGACCCCATGTCACAAGGCAGAGAAAACCCGCACCTGACACATTAGGAGGGGCTCCTGGAAGGTGCTGACCACAGGTGACCCACACAAGCAGGCACACTGCAGTTCACTGAGGGCCCTCTGCCTGGGGCCTCCAATTCTGCACCCCAGAATGGGTGGCTAGTACTGACCCCCTGCCCTCCAGCCCAGGGACCCTGTGGAGGCAACTCTTTGCTACTACTGAGAAATAAGTAATTTGAATTTCAAAAGAAATAAAAAGAAACAATTAAAAACATCTTGGTGTCACTCTTGTTTATGAATATAATAGAATATTTTGAACACTTTGCAAATAGTGTTACCACCAATGTTCCTGCGGGGGCGGCGGGGGGGGGGGGGCAACCTGAAAACTAGGCAAAATATATAGACTAGAGAAAAAAAAACACTTAATCCAGGCTTTGTTAGTTCACAGAAGAACAGAGAGTTTCTGGTGGTTTCATGGGATTGAAGAGAAAAATTTGGAGACTTAAAAGTCAAGATGCTAACTACTTAGGAGCTAAAAGTAAAAAACAAAAAAACTGAGCCTGACACACTGCTTTTTTTTCCCTTTAAGGGAAGCCATGTAGTTTAGAAAGCTATACAAAAAAATAACCACAAAACAAAAAAACAAAACAAAAAAAAAGCAAAAATATTCCATTGAGTAGATCAAAGTATTCAGCAAATCCATTGTTCTAAAGAACAAACAAAATTGAACCAGAAAATAAAGTTCTTTAAAGGAATCAAATGGCTATTGTAGAATTATAAATTCAGAAGCTGAAATTAAGCACTCAATAAATAAATTTAGCAACTGAAGACTGAGTAGTAAAAAGTCAGTAGAATATCAGATTATCAGATCAATAAAAACCATATAAGCTGAAACATCGAAAAAAGAAGAATCATTATAGTAAAATGATCTAATATGGGGATAGCTGGGCTTCCAGAAGGAGTTGAGTCAGAGAAGCAATACTCAAAGAGATAATGATTGTAAATATTCCCAAATTGATTTAAAAGTTTAACTCACAATTTCAAAAGGATCCATTCTTTCCAGACAGAATAAATATTAGGAAAAGTGAATTGCACATTGGAGAGTTTCTTAATCTGAAACTAATAAGCCAGGAAGACATTTAAAAAACCAATTTAGAGTCCTGCAGAAAGTAATTCTCAACACAAATTGATCTAGTCAATGAAACCCTAAACATCCAGAGGATGTTTTGTGAAAATAAGCTGATACTAAAATGTGTATTTAATACAAACAACCTAGAATATCCAGGTTAAGTCCAACTTGAAGAAACAAAAACAGAGGAATTACACTACCAAGTATCCCAACTTGAAACTATAATTGAGGTAGCATGATTTGGCACAACAGACAAATGAACCAATGAAGCATAACAGACCCCAGAAACAAATCCACTGATATAATAATCATTTTTTAAAAATTTAATCCTCACCTGTGGATATACTTTTATTGATTTTAGAGAGGAAAAGAGAGAGAGAGAGAGAGAGAGAGAGAGAGAGAGAGAGACATGGATTGGTTGCCTCCCATATGTGCCCGGACCAGGGATGGAACCAGGAACTTAGGTATGTGCCCTGAGCCACCTGGCCAGGGATATAATGATCTTTTGATTTAAAACTAAGGCACCATATGTAACTTTTCAAGACAGCCCCTGGTATCTGCTCAATTTCAACAGAACCCTCCTCCCTTCCTTATCACCTAGCAACAGCAACCTGTCACTCTTTAAAAGTGGAAGTCACTCTCTGCTCCCTGCCCTCTTTTGACCAGCAATTCTTGGCCCTTTCCTCCCTTGGAAGTAAAATGAACTTCCTCTCTGCATCTCTTCTTTAGGTTGTGAATTCTTTCACAGCCCACACCACAGGCCAAACCCTAACATTTTGGTGGCCCACACAGGGCGAATTAACATCTCTTTCTCCTCGAACTTCATGGACGCTCTCCTAGGTGCCCCTCCTCCTCAGTCAGTAAATGCAAAGTCTCACTGATTCTGGGGACTTTAGCAGCTTCTAGGTTCTAGTTTCTCCCTGCAAATCCTGGTCTTTGGTGAGATGGAAAAACCAGTGCCTGGGCTGTCCCTTTGGGATCTGGCTGTGAAGAATGCTTTCGGCCGAAACCGGTTTGGCTCAGTGGATAGAGCGTCGGCCTGCGGACTGAAGGGTCCCAGGTTCGATTCCGGTCAAGGGCATGTACCTTGGTTGCGGGCACATCCCCAGTGGGAGATGTGCAGGAGGCAGCTGATCGATGTTTCTCTCTCATCGATGTTTCTAACTCTCTATCTCTCTCCCTTCCTCTCAATAAAATATATTTGCCGAAAGCTGTCTCCCATTTCTGTCCTATCTCTGGTGTAAGGTTGCTTATGTCTGAATCTGATCTGGTTTGGTCCATTCTCAGATTCAAGGATGCTTAATGCAAGGCAGATCTCGGTTTGGTCTGACTCCAGACTCTGGGGACGCCTGGAACTGGATTCAGAGGCAGTAGGTCCTCTGGGTCAGGAATGCCCTTCCCAGACTTCCACTGCTTTTTCAGCCTTTATCCCTCACCATGCTATCATCCCTGGGAAGTCCTTCCCCTTCTTTTTTTCCTAGTTTTCCTCATGGGCAAAGGACTCCCCATTGGGTTGCTTCCTTTTTAACTGGAAGTTCTCTAGGACTTAGAAACCTCAAGCTCAAGCATTTAGTTTTCTATTGCAGTACAGCTTGGCCAATAAAGTATAAATCAAATGACCCGAAGGTCAGCCCAGACAGTGGCTCTGTTCTCCCCTGTAATCTCTTCTATTCTCATTCAAATAGAAAACCACAGGATTCACCTCTGGGATAATTGGGAAAAAACTGTCCCTCAAACTTTAAAAAGAGAGATTGATTTTCTGTTGTAGTACAGCTTAGCCCCAGTACCAACTTGGGGACACAAAAGTCTGGCCTGTAAATAGGTCTCTAAATTGTAGCTCTGTTCTCCAGTTAAATTTGTTTTGCAAATGTTTATAGCCCTTTTAGGGATTTAGGACAACTTATAAAGTCTATATTACCGTAATTTCAAATGAATTAAGGAACAGTCCCCTTACAGTCCTGCCTCTCCGGAAAGTGGAGCAGCCTGCTTTCTTAGCTCACTTCCCTGTACTTACCCGTGCCCCCCAACCCCTCCAAGAGCAGCTGCTGCTTTTAACCCTTTCTTTGCTACAAAACTGCAGGCAGTTGTTTGGAGAACTGCGAACACTTACTTAACAGTCCTGCCACTATGAGGAGTGGAGCTCATGTGGGTCCTATGCCCCTGTTGGCCCCACTAAGAGCATCATCTATGAAGAGATGGAACCAAGGGTGGCCCTTGACATGGCAGGTAAGCCAACCACGTTTTTCTTGACTTCTGGCTCCGCTCTGACCCCTTCGCCAAGGCCTTTCTTCAATAACCTGGTCACAGGGGCGAATGGGTATCTGCAAGGTTACCATTTCCTGCTACCCTCTCTGCTGCAACCTTGGGCATCTCACTTTCAGTCAGGCCTTTCAAAGCCTCTGGGTAATTAAGCATACAAACACGGCTAAGATAATTAAAGAACGGAATGTAAACATAAGTCCTTTTAAATGCTCCACATTCTCCTGGAGGGTGGGAGCTGCAGCAGTGTCTTTGTGCAAGCTGTAGAATCTGCAAGGAGCGGGCACTGACCCCTTGTGAAAGGAAGAACGTGGCAGGTTTAAATCCAAGAGGCTGGAGGCCCCGGGAATTGCTGCAGTCCTGGGAGCCAGCTGCGGGCCTGATATCTCACTGCTCCCCGACCTTTCCTCCAGTCTCCTAAAAGTTGTCAAGGTCATGTGATCCCTGTTGCAGAATTTGCCAGGAAAGTGGCCTGGATGGTGATTGGCTTGCAGATCTTATAGAGTTGTTAAGGCTCAGTAAATAGATGTAATTAAAATGAAGGGCTTTTGATGGAGCTTTTCAGAAGATGATTGTATGTGCCTATACCTAGTTTTCCAAGGTCTTTGGTGACTTAAAACTGTGAAGTTTTGCTGGGTTAAATAATAAAGGTTGTTAAACATCTAGATCTTTTAAAATAAGAAAATACTAAAGCATGAATTGCTAGACAGGTCTTAAGTTTGCTTACTTTTAGCTTCTTATTGTAGAAAGTCTGTAAAGTGGATTTGAAACTGTTAATATAATGTCTTGTACTTTGTTAAAGGTATGTTTCTTGAAAGTAAGAGGATATTTAAAAGGAAGGCAGGGAGGGGACGGGGAGATCAACCAATGAACTCATATGCGTATATGCATAACCCATAGACACAGACAATAGGGTGGTGAAGGCCTTGTGGGGTAAGTGTGTGTGTGGGGGGGGGAGTGTGGGGGGAGGGGATTGTGGGGGGAAGATACATGCAAAGAAATGAAACTAGACCACCAATTACACATACAAAAGAATAAGCTCAAAATGGATAAAATACTTAAATATAAATTGTGAAACCATAAAAATCCTAGAAGAAACCATTGGCAACAAAATCTCAGACATCTCTAGTAGTAAAATATTTACTGATACATATCCTAGGGCAAGGGAAACAAAAGAGAAAATAAACAAATGAGACTATCTACACTAATAAAAGAGAAACATGGTAATTAGCGTACGACTGCTACCCTTTTCAGTGGCTAATCAGTGAGTATATGCAAATTAACTGTCAGCCAAGATGGCGGCCGGCAGCCAGGCACTGAAGCGAGCACGAGGCTTGCTTGCTGCAGACTCCAACGTTCGCCGCCTCACTTGCCAGCCTCTCAGCTGCAACTCTAAGCAACTATATACTATGTTGCAAATAAGAAGGTAAACAAA
>NW_005363397.1:1249183-1249804 GCF_000412655.1 Myotis brandtii
AATTTTTGTGCACCGGGCCTCTAGTCCTATATAATAAAAGGCTAATATGCAAATCAACTGAATGGGGGAACAACAGGTGGCTATGATGCAAACTGACCAGCAGGGGGCAGATGCTCAACACAGAGGGGAAGCGCAGCTCAGCCAGAAGCTGGGCTCACAACTGGCAAACACAGCGGTGGTGGTGAGAGCCTCTCCTGCCTCCACGGCAGCTCGCTATGGTTGTCTGACTGATGGCTTAGCCCTGCACCCCATTTCCATGCATTTTTATGGCTCTTGATTTGCCATGTTGTTCCAAATGGATTACTATACATCAATTAAAGATTTTCCCTACACTTTCTTTAAGACTTATTATTAATCAGTTTATATAGTAAGTCAAATAATATTGTTGAACTTTAACTTTATACTTTTTGATTACCATAAAAGAATAACATTTTTCCATATGTTTGCCCACCATTTTTTATATGAAATAGAATTTTCATTTAATTTTCTCAGTTATCGTTTGGGATTCTAATGTTTTCTTATAAACTAAATGAACTACTTATATAGAATGTATAGTACTTGGGTATATTTTGTGTACTTTTATTTTTTATTTTATTTTTTTTTAAATATATATTTTATTGA
>NW_005363397.1:1251331-1255332 GCF_000412655.1 Myotis brandtii
TAGAAACATCGATGAGAGAGAAACATCGATCAGCTGCCTCCTGCACATCTCCCACTGGGGATGTGCCCGCAACCCAGGTACATGCCCTTGATCGGAATCGAACCTGGGACCTTTCAGTCCACAGACCGACGCTCTATCCACTGAGCCAAACCGGTTCCGGCGTATTTTGTGTACTTTTAATATTTTCACTTAGTTTTATCTTAGTTATGGTATATTCCTTGATTCACTAGTTTTGTAATCCATGCAACAGAGTCTTACAATCTTTCTGCAATTGTCCATTGCTTCAAATTTGAATAATTTTTTTCACATCACAGTTCTCACAAATATTTATTTAACTTTCAGATAGCTTTTATATTTTTATTTTACATTTAATTCTGTACTTTCTATCAGCTTGTAAATATGTTCAATTATCTTTTTGCAAAATGTAACTATACCTAGATTCACTCCCTTTAATGTAACAGATTATATAGCTTGAAGTGGGAGGTTCCTGTGAAAATTTTAGGCAACAACCTATAAAGTATTTTAAGTTTTATAAAGATGAAATGGAAGAGATTTGTAGAAACTCCATAAATAACAAAACATACAGTAAAATATTGATGAATTGACCACATTAAAAATTAGGGACCTCTATCCATCAAAATTTATAACAAAAATGTGAAAAAAATAATTAAAAATACAGTAGAAAGTCATATAACAAAGAAATCCCAATATATCAGTACTTTTATAATTAATTAAGTACAAGATAAATGAAAGTGAAAGAAAATAAATGAAATGGATGGCTTATTAACCTTTGAAAATATATAATCCTGAATAATAATCAGGATGATTTGGATGCTTTCTAAATTAAATAAAAAATAGTATATTTGAAAATATGATAAATATTCATAGTTTAGGATGCTTTTAATAACAAATATTAACAGAAAACCCAAGCTGGCAAAAGTAATAAGGAATGTGTAAGGCCAGCTTACTCTATAATGAGCAGATAAGGCAGGATTTACTTGACATTTGGTCTGGTATTGTATCAACCTCTAGGAGATTCACTACACATTATTAGATTTTTGCTGGGATTGGAGATGAAAAAAAAAATGAATTTGTTGTCTCACAAAATTTTCAAGCTTCATATTCTTATACAATGCCATCCAGGAGACAAAGCGTACACCCCTATAATTTTTTTTTAACAAAAGACTAGATTTTATCAATTGGAATTATCATATAGAATTGGAACAATGTCTATAGCTGGGAATTTCTATGCACTGATGGACTCAGGTCTGCATAAATTAACAAGTCATTGGGACAATGGGAGTTGACTTCTATAGTTGCCACCTCTGGAGATGGGAATGAAGTTAATATCAACCAATCTCTGTATGGTAGCCGTCTGATATCGGTGAGGGGTTTGTTAAAATTGATTTTTACTGCAGGAGAGCTTACACAACAACAACAAAACAAAAACAAAAAACAGGGGAATCAAATTTAGTAAGGATGGAAGGTATGTTAGCTCTGGTGTAAAAATTAACACATAGTTTGATCAGACAGAGAAGATAGGATGGAAAAATCAGCTCAAATAATTATATTTGTCTTAATGTAACTTTACTGAAGTTTGAAACTTGAGGGGTTGAGCATTTGATTAGCCTGTCCTGGGACACAGAAATACTGCTTTGCCAAGCAAGGCCAATTGCTTTTTGCTGGCCAGTATTTTAAGATTTGATATAATGGGAAAACATAGAATCCAAACCAAATCCAGGGACTTAGTAGAAGAGAAATACATGCTGACTTGCAAACCATCAGAGGTTGATTATTATACAGTGGGGCCTTGACTTACGAGTTTAATTCCTTCCGAGACCGAGCTCGTTAAGGAGCTCGTTAACTCAAATTACTCTGTCAACTCAATGCAAAAAATCGGCAGAGAGACAGCTGGTATCTCAAAAAACTCATTAGTTGGGACACTTGTAAGTCAAGGCCCCACTGTACTTACTTTTATTATTTCTGTGTAATTTTAGTATTCCTTGCTTTATCTAAGAAAGTAATGCTTTATGAGAAGTCTTTGAAATTATTTCAACACAAACAATTACACAATGTTCTATGTCAATTATATCTCAACTAGAGGCCTGGTGCATGAAAATTCATGAACTGGAGGGGGGGGTCCCTCAGCCCGGCCTGCCCCCTCTTACAGTCCAGGAGCCCTCAGGGGCGGGAGGCGACCTGGCAATCAGGGGAAGGTGATTCCCCATCACACCTTTGCTGCTGCCACTACTGGCAGTGCAAGCCTCAGCCGGCCCTGTTTACCTGAGCCTCGGCGGCCCTGGGTGGCTGGGCAGCCACCATCTGAGGTTTGCTTGTGTCTCGGGCCAGCCTTGGGGGGCTGAGGGGCTGAGGGGACTGGGGGACTCCAGAGGCAGGTGCGTGGCAAGGCCAGGCCTGCCCCAGGTGGGGCTGAGGGGACTGCGTACTGCCATCTTTGAGGGCTTGGCAGCAATTAGGATATTCCCTCCTTATTGGCTGTGGGCGCCGCCATTTTTGCGATGGCATGTGGGTCAATTAGCATATTCCCTCTTTATTAGATAGGATAAAATCGAGTGGAGGGGAGTAAATAGATCCAAGATGTAATCTATAGAGCCTGCAGTATCAAATATGGGTGTATCATTCAAATTAATATTTTTAAATTACTCTTATTTTTTATTTTATTTTTATTTATTGCTGACACTATTACAGATGTTCCCCTTCACCCCCTTTACTCATCTCCACTCAGCCACTGCCCCCCTCCTTCTGGCCATCACCACACTATTGTCTGTGTCTATGAGTTATGCATATATGTTCTTTGGCTAATTTCTTCACCTTTGTTCATCCAGTCCCCTTCATCCTCCTCCCCTTTGACTTCTGTCCATCTGTTTCATATATCCATACTTCTGGTTCAATTTTATTTTGTTTATTGTATTCCACATATAAGTGAAACCAATTCCTTTTAGTCCAAATTTTTAGTAACATTCTATAGTAACTTCATGGTAGTTTCACCAAAAGTTATGTCCACATCTCAATCCCTGGAATCTGAGAATCTTTCCCTAGTTAAAGTATCTTTGCAGATGTAATTAAGTTAAAGGAGATAAGGAGATTATCTTGGATTATCCAGGTGGACAATAACAAGTGACTTTTCCAATATCAAGTGACTTTTTCAGAGACACTCAGAGAAGACAAACAAAATAGGTTATGTGAGAACAGAGGCAGAAGTTGGAGTATTTGGCATAAACCAAAGAAGCCAGCAAACACCAGAAGTGATAGAGGCATGGAGCAGATTTTCTATAGAGCCTATGTAAGGAGGGGAGCCCCCTGCCCATACCTTAATTTTGGATGCTGACCTCCAGAACTATGTGAAAATGTATTTCTGATGTGTGAAATCACTGTTTGTGGTCATTTGTTACAGCAGCCCTAGGAAACTATCCATGTTAAAAAATCAACCCTGGCCAGGTGGCTCAGTTGGTTGCAGCATCATCCTGTACACTAAAGATTGCAGGTTTGATTCTCATTCAGGGCACATACCTAGGTTGCAGGTTCAATCTCCTGTTGGGGCACTTACGAGAGGCAACCAATTAATGTTTGTCTCTCACATTGATATTTCTCTCTCCCTCCCATTTTCTATCTCTCAAATCAATAAAAACATATCCTCTAGTGTGTGTGTATATATATATATATAATCTTAGAGGCCTGGTGCACAGATTTGTGCACAGGTCGGGTCCCTTGGCTTGGCCTGTGGGGATCGGGTGGAAACTGGCTCTCCAACATCCCTTGAGAGATTCAGGATTGCGAGAGGGCGGTTTTCTGGTGACACACCCCAGAATCGGGCTCCCTCCTCTCTGGTTCCAAGTGCATCACTTGAGAACTGCCGCTGCCAAGTCACCGCAACTCGGCAGCTCCTGCGTTGAGCGTCTGCCCTCTGATGGTCAGTGCTTGTCATAGCTACCGGTCGGACGGTCAGACAGTCAGATGGTTGGATGGTTGCTTAGGCATAT
>NW_005363397.1:1255415-1259849 GCF_000412655.1 Myotis brandtii
CAGGGTAGCTCAGTGGGTTACATTTATCTTTTTTATAAGGATATCAGACAATGATTTTAAGGTCTACTCTTTTAATTTCATTTTAACTTCATTAGCTCTCTAATTGATTTTCTATTTTCTACTTTCTAATCTAAACTAATTAAAGTCACATTCGAGGTAGTAGAGGCTAGAACTTCAACATATGTTTGATGGAAACAGTCAAGACATAACAAAAAAGAAAATCCAAGACACAACAAAAAGGAAAATATTTATATATACGTATATCATAAATCTTCAGTGTCTATGAAAAGGCATATCTTTTTACTCAACAATTATAGTACTAGAATTTAGACTTAAACTCAAACTGGGATGTAATTTTAGCATTCATTCATTTGAGATGTATAGCATCTGAAATATCAATTCCAGCATTAGGAATAAGGTTCAAAAATAATAGTGCTTTAATGTTTTGAAGGGCTTTTAAAGTACATTATGATGTACTATAGGCAAATTTGTGGAGTACTATGCAGATTTTATAGAACAGAAGATCAAAGATGGAAAATTTGGAGGCTAATAAAGTAAAAATAAAAATCAAGTTCTAAACTGCCAATTGTAACACTCCTGCAATATATGCTATCTGCCTGAAAGTGGCCACAACGCTGTTTTTCACATTTTTAATGCGATTTCTTCTGGGGAGTGGGAAACAGCTGGCTGAGAACAGAGATGTGATGGAGCACATGTTCGCATTTTAATCTTACTTTTCTTTACATTTTTAATTTTGAATTTGACTTCAATCATTTTCAAAGTGATAGAATTGATTGTTTTTAAAATAAATGTAATTTACCACTAAATTGTGAGAGGAAAAGATACCTAATAGGCACTCCTGCTTTCACTTAGATATCTCCTAAAATTAAAATTCAATGGATTTTGTTGGAGAGTGAGAATGTTTCTATCTCCTATAAAATCACTAGAGATGATAGCTTGACCCCTCCACCCCATGGAACATTTTTTCCTTAGTCATTTAGTTGTGCAGTCTCAAATTATATCAATCACTCACTCATCCAATAATTCTTGAGTTCCTTCCAGGTTCTCGGCTTTGTGTGCTTGAGATAAGACAAACAAACAAACAAAAACTGGCAAAAGGCAAATTACCCTGTCCTCATAGAATTTATATTCCTCCAAGAGAAATAAAATTATAACATTTTCTATCTATCACCTATCTATCCATCTATCATCTATCATCTATCTATCTACTATCTATGATAATTGATCTATCATCTATTATCAATTGTATATTGCTAAGTACTCTGAAGGACATTTTGAGTTCCTTCCTGAGAAAGTGATATTTAATAAAAAAAGGACATGAGTGATTGAGCCAAATGACTATCTGAGGAAAGAACATTCCAGGCAGAAGAAACAGCAAGTGGCAAGTGCTAAGGCCTTTTGGAGAAGTGTGGCTGATCTGTTTGAGGAACAGCATGGAGATCTGGATAGCTAAGCAGAATGAACAATTATTAGGAAATGATGTCAGAGCAATATTTTTCAGAAGGCTGTATAACTTGCCATTTAGAGTTGTACTACGGTCACCTAATAAATAAGAATATATATTAAATATTAAATAATATTCTATTAATGAAAATATTATAATTTAACACTTCTCAGACCTATCCTGCCTTTTCTTAAAGAAGAGACTCATCTTCTTCATGAAATATTTTTCAGTGTTGACAATGTTACTCTTACTACTACCCCCACTTATGGTAGAAATCAGGCCGGTGGGAACTGACAAACCAAACACACTTGGGGGTTCAGAAAAGGAGTGTTTATTTGCCCTGGTTTTGGCTCAGGGGAGAACCCTCCAGAGGCTGAGCCGAAGGCGGCAGGGGTTTTTACCTTATATACATCCCTAGGTTCTTTGTCTCCCATATATGACATATATACACATTCTAGACATTCTTTCTAGCTACATGCTAAGCTTCCGGTTATTTTGCAGGTTTTCCACACCCATTGAAGTTCATGCTGAAGGCCTGTTGCCTAGGCTACAGATGGAGGACTGGGTTCCCTATCTGCACCCTGGGGAAAGTCCTGGACCGGGGTAGAGAGTGCCACGTGCACGAGCACGCAGACCTCTCCTGCTTCTCACTGTCAACCCGCCAAGAAGTGAGTGAGATTACAGAAGCCAGGGGCATGGTTATGGTGGTGTAGACAAAGGGGTGGGGGTGGGGGGGTGATCTGCTCTCAATTTACCTTCTCACTAGAATTACCATTATTAGTTCCTATAAACATAAAGTTAACCTATTAGCAAGCAATAATCTTATATTCAGAATTAGAATCTATAAATTTCACTGGGATAGTTTCCCCAAGAATCTATATTTAATGTTTCGAATTCATCATTGGGATTCTAATTAAACTAACTAGTAGAGATAAGCACAATATAAATTCTAAAAAGAATCCTAAAGGAACAAGTTACCCTGGAGATACAGAGTACAATTTCTTTATATTAAAATAAAAAAGAGATCATATGCAATAGTGCTGCAAATTATCCACTTTTTGGAATACATTTTAATAAGGACTTGAAAAGGAAGTCAGTTTTTAAAAAAAAAACACACCATTTCTATGCTTGTGTAACATAGTCTGTTTCTTGGAGATAATATTTTGATTCAATTATGTCTGCAAGCACCATAACTTCTATTGATGAACATGGATTGACATAGTAGTTTAAGCCTATCATGAACTAAATATTACAAAGAAGGCAATTTTCCTCTTCATTTACTTTAATTTACTCTAGTTGTAAATGTCATTGAGTACCATGATTACAGAATAAATCTCACTGTAGGATCAATTACTATAATGTAGAATAAAACTTGAGTTGTTTTGTAATTATATCCATTGGGTATTCCATTTTAATTTCAAATAGCTTTTACAAAAATACTGGAGCCTTAATGGATGATGTACTGGAATATATTTGAGTCATTTAATATGTAATTATTAAAAATGCTACAAATTGTTATTTTCCTATGGCCTGGTTAATTTTCTAAATGTATATACCTAAACAGATGCTTTCTGGATTGAATATATAACCTGCCTGTTGGATATTGAAAAATGTGTTTCTCAAAATTAAAAATGTGTATATTTTGTATTTCTTTTTTTCTTTCTTTTAATCTTTATTGTTGAATGTATTACATAGGTCCTCCTTTTCCCCCCATTAACCTCTTCCAGCCCTCTCACATTCCCCCAACCTCCAGGCCCTCACCACCACATTGTCTGTGTCCATGGGTTATGCATATATGTATACAAGTTAACTGGTTGATTTCTTCCCACCTACCCTCCCCTGCCTTCCCTCTGAGGTTCAACAGATTGTTCATGTTTCTATGACTCTGAATCTATTTTTGATCATTAGTTTTCTTTGGTTTATTAGATTCCTCATATGAGTGAGATCATGTGATACTTATCTTTCTTTGACTGGCTTATTTCCATCAGCATAATACTCTCCAGGTATATTTCTGAATTTTAACAACTTTTTCTCTTTATGAGAATGACTAAAAATACCTCTTAATAACCTTTGTCATCATTAAATATAACTGAAATATTATACTTTTCCAAAAAGGTGAAGTAATTTAAATATTAATTTTATTTTACAGAAAGAGCATTAAATATCTCTTTCACTTATAAATGTGAATTTCTAAATATATATGTACTTTCATAAATCCGTGATTCTAAAACATTTTGGCTTTCAAATTCCTTTACATTCTAAAAAAATAGATCACCAAGAACTTTGCTTTATGGATATTATATCTGTAAATATGTACCATTAGGAATTAAAATTGAGCATTTTTAAAGTAAAATAATATGCATGCACACATATCCATATCAATAGTTATCAGACAAGTGACCTAAAAATGTGTATTATTGTCATGTAACTTTTGGAAAACTCTACCATTCATTCATGAGAATATGAAATTCATAAGACTGAAATGTTCTTGCAGTCACCACATCACAACTTGAAAATCTCTGCTTGGCATTAGTGTAAACAAGCATTTCATTAGACCCTAATTTACCTTTGAACATGAATAATACATTTCTACCTGTTGTGATAGGCTGCAATATATCTTATGCATTTTCAGGTAACATTTCTCCTTTTATAATAGCTCTAGGAGTATGATGCATTGCTTTTGAATTGCTCTTTGATGAATGAATGTAATTGAATCAAGATTACGGAAAACAGGTGCTCAAGAAGGTGAGGAGTGGCTCTTAAGGAAAAAAGGTATGATTTGATACTCCCAAGACATTTTTTACCTCAAGCTCAATTGCTAAAAAGGAATTTGAAATGCTACCATTATTATTGGTTTTTCTATATAGTTCCAGTTCATGCTTACAAGTGTTTGTTAATAGATAGTGTCCACATAAATATTTCTTTTTAGCAAAATAAGCCTTCATAATTTAAAATGTGATTATTAATAT
>NW_005363397.1:1259866-1296032 GCF_000412655.1 Myotis brandtii
GCCTAAGCAACCATCTGACCATTTGACCGTTCACCCAGTAGCTATGACAGGCAATGACCACCAGGGTGCAGCCGCTGTGACCAGTAGAGGAGGGAGCCCAATTCCTTGCTGAATCGGCCATGGGATAGGTTGCTGCTGGGGCACTGTTGGCCCCGAATCTGCTTCACCTGCACCCTGAGCCCAGAGAGGTTCGGCCTGGCCTGCAGGGATCGAGCTGAAACTGGCTCTCTGACATCCTCGAAGGGGTCATGGACTGTGAGAGGGCACAGGCCAGGCCTTGGGACCCCACAGGTGGATGAATCCATGCACTGGGCCTCTAGTATTATATATAAAATAAGGAAATACTGTTAATCACTAGGTCACTGGATAAACTTCTAAATAATTTGGGGCAACAGAAAAAGGTAACTACCTATATAGAGACTAGGTAGGTAGAGAGAGAGATAGACAGAAATATGGATAGAGGAGAGTTGATATTTTTATAGTGACATGGAAGTAGAAAAATTACATGCCTTAAGGCATTTAAGAAAAAACATTTTATTTACCATTGATGTCTTAAGTAATTGCTACTAGATGAAGAATGAAATACACTAAAGGCTTGATTGTTGCAGGGAAGTTAGAAATTCCAAACTTACTGATTTTAAGGATTAAAAAAATGGGTTGTAGAAAGGGAAGCACATGAATTACGAAAACATTTAAAAGGGACCTAATGAATTAGTCTGGGTGATAAATGGGCAGCGACAGGAAGTAATGTTTCAAATAGAATCTGACAGATGATTAACCTGTAGCCAGTAAACAGGCGGAAGGGTCTTTCTGACAGGGGGGAGCTGGAAATACAGGGCAGACTCAAAACCCAAGGAGATTCACAATGTCTAGAGTGAAGTGAGTGTGAGGAGAGTGATGTGAGATAAGCTGCAGAAGTGAGCACATTCAAGATTCCTTATTGGTGCATTTCTCTCTCTCTCTCTCTCTCTCTCTCTTGCTCTTGCTTTATCTTTATCGCTATTTCTGTAGAGAAACCATGTAAAGAAACTTCTCACATGACAAAAAATTATGGTTGTTTTTGAGTGTCAAGAAGGTTATTATTAACAATTAAGACATCAAATTTAAAGGACTGCTTGACCAAACCATCTCATGCCTACAAGTGTTTGTTGACAGATAGCATCCTAATAAATATCTCTTTTTAGCACAAAAAGCTTTCCTATTTTAAAATGTAATTATTAATATTATGTTAATAATATAATATGTGACATATATTGCTATTATCAATGCTATCAGGATTATTAATTTTAATAAGCACATAGTCTTAATTCAACTGAAATTTATACAGGTTTTTTTGCGGGGTGATAGAATATGTATTAGGGAATTAGGAAAGAGATATTAGCTGATGAATTATAATCAAAAGGATATTAAATCCTTGGGAATTTCATAACTTTATTTTTTCAGAAAGTTGGGCTTTTATTTCTTTTAAGACTGAACAACCAAACATTTTTATTCATAAAGTGTTAAAATGGCATATTTATCAAAGTTGTTACTGCCACTTCTGTCATACACATAGTTGCAAACCTTCATACAATATTTATATCTGTAATTATCTACCCTGGTTTTTTAATCTAAAGAAAAATATATAAAAATAAAATGGTAACACATACTATCATTCCATTTGAATAAATGTTAGGGAGACTTCCTGAACAACCACCAGGGCACACTCCCTTATAAGAGCGATCAGTACAGAGTTGCAAAATTGTGATTCTCATGTTCCACGTTTATGTTTATTTTCATTGTAATACATCATTGGCTGGAGTTATTTATCAACCTTGAGCCTCACCACTAGGAAAGCAATAAAACAACCTTCATTCTCTCCAAAAATAAAAGATATGAAATGAAGCAATTTAAAATATAATCCCCAGGAAACTTTAGAATAAATGGTGGCATAAGGGCCTCTGGAAAATTCTCTCCTTCGTAAAAGTAATGATAAAACTGACAACATAAAATGTCAGAATCAACTTTTTCAGAAATCTGGAAATTAGCCAAAGGTTTGCATGCAGCAGTTCAGAGAGTGTATGTTAAAGTGGGGCAGGAGAAGGGAAGGCCGGTTCTTAATAAACAGAAAGCTTCCTGATGTTGTAATTTGCCCATTGCTATGTTATTCTGTCCATCCCTACAGTAGACTTAAAACCAATAGGTCACAATCATGCTGAAATCAAGCCCGGCAGCCATCAGAGGAGACAACATGGGATTATAGTTCCTTCAATCCTCATTCTCTGTAAAAATCCACTTTCAAGTCTGTCTATGTTTGAACTGCCTCTGAGCTCTTCTGGGCGAATAACCTTTTCTCCAGGGGTAATTGTCAGAAAACAATGACAGGGCATTGACTCACTTTGGTTGCCCTGAGGAGAAAAAGAAGAGTAGGGCAGAAAATAGGCAAACCACAGAAGCTTAAAAGGAAAAGTTGAGAACTGAGAAGCTCATAGAGTCTTTGCGAAGCTCAAACATATTCCTGGGAAGCTATAAAGCCACACACATGAGTAAGTCTGTGTTTATGTCATAGAGAAACTTGACACAGCCTTGGCCTGACCTTGAGGCTCTGCTCAAGCAGGAAATAAAGATAAAGGCAGAATTGTAACCTGACCAGCTGAATGTTGAAGACATGCCCCAACACCCACACAGAGCCCTTCCTAGGGGATTATGGGACATTGATTCCAGGTATTTAAGGAAATCTCAGTACAATCATTAGTTGACAACTAAGCTAATTGAGTAGAGGCTGCAGTGCCTAAACATGGCAAAGAATATAGACTTTATAGAATTAGTCAGAAAAAGTGATTCCCCCCCCCGCCTCCCCAGAGGGGCTGGAAATCTGATTTCCACAATTGCTGCATTGTAGTATGTAAAATATTTTAATCTAAGTAAAAAATTTGAACACATGCAAAAAAGTTGAAAATCAGAATTTTAGAGGAGATAGTCTTTATTTTATAGAGCAGTGGTTTTCAACCCTTGAGCCGCAGCACACTGGTGTGCTGCAATAATTTTTAAAACATGTAACACTTAACTATTAAGTCAGAGGCACTGACCTCTTTTCCCTTGGATTGTCAAATGAAAAGTGACAACAGCCAACACAACAATAGCCAGTGTGCAATGAATAAAAATTATACCTAACATTTTGTCAGATCATATATATATGTTTTATTTATATATGTATATGTATATTTTAAATAGGTTTTTATTGATTTCAGAGGAAGGGAGAGAGAGGGAAAGAGGGGTAGAAACATCGATGATGAGAGAGAATCATTGATTGGTTGTTTCCTGCACATGCCCCCACAGCCCACCACTTTTCTCCCCCCCCCCACCACCACTGGGGATCCAGCCCATAGCCTGGGCACGTGACCTGACTGGGAATCAAATCTCAATGCTCAACCAACTGAGCCACACTGGCTGGACAAAAATATATATATTTTCATGTGTATGCTACACAATTTTAGTAATTAGTTTAGGTGTGCAATGAGATGAAATGTTGAAAATTGCTGTTTTAGAGCAATAACATATTAAAGAAACTAATTATACTCTGTTTCTGACCATGAACAAATTAATACTGCATTCCCTCTTTCACTGTAAACAACTAAAACGCTGAATTATATATAACACAACTGTTTATAGATATTGTATTAAAGGCAGTACATGGCTGTTATTCCTACAAGAAGGAAATAAATGAGGTGTACTCTGTGATCACACCAGATTTCTGCCTGGAAGCATTTTGTGAACAGAATTTTAAGGAATGATATCCTTAGCAGAACACAATGGTTTTGGTTTCACTGAGTTGAGAAGACATTAAGTCTTCTCAGAGTGGGAGAAATTAAGGTGTCTAGAATCTGAGGAACTGAGAAGCGGAGAGGAGGGAATGAATGGCAGAAGTGTATATAAGGATACTATTTGATTCTACAGTTGAAAAATAAGTCTTATATCAGAAGAGTGAATAAGTCTAGGAAAAGAATGAATTTTTAAGTGCCCCCAAAACTACTACCAGAATAAGTGAATTTAACAAGGTTGCAGGATAAAAGATTAATATAAAAATCAATTGTTTTTACATATGCTAGTAGTAAACATTTGAAAATGATATTTTAAAACATAATAATTTCAAACTGTACAAAATATATGTAATAGTGGAACAATGATAAATATGAACAATGAAAACATTGTTAAGAGAGATTAGAAACACCTAAAGAAGTATAAAATATTCATGTTCATGAATTGGATAGTTACTACAGGTAGAGGTAAAGGTGGAAATATATATAGATACATGTGTTAGATACATCCATATAATTGAAGGATCTAGATATACCCAAAAGGAAAATATTCCTATTTGATTCTAAGACTTAATATAAAACTATCATAATCAAGGTACTGTGATATTGATGCATTGGTAAATGTGTATGTCAATTATACAAAGCAGATAATCAAGAAATAGACCCATTATTTGTCACTTATATCACAATAAAGCTGGAACAAAAAAGAAATAGACCCATACCTATATGGCCCATTAATTTTTAAATGGGTGCTAGAGAAGAAAAGTATTTTCAACACGTGGTGCTAGAACAAGTGGATATCTATAGGGAAAATTAATCATTATGCCACAACCTAGATATTAAATTGTTACTTTGTTGGTTGGAATGTTAAATGAGACAAAGATCATGCAACACACATTCTTATGTAGTTAAACACGCACTTGCCATATGACCCCAAAAATACTGTAGCCAACGAAAATATTTTCACAAATATTAATAATTTATTGATAATATTTAAAACTGTAAAAAATACAGATCTCTATTAATAGATGATGCTTGCGATATACATTAGAATATAACACAGATTTGAAAATTTATAAATATACCCAGAACAACTTGAATTAATCTCAAAACATTATGCTGAGTGAAAGAAGGCAGATGCAAGATTTATATTAGTCAGAACTCATTAACTAAATGCTTAAAATGTATTAATTTTATTGTGTGCAAATGGTACTTCAAAGAATGTAATAAGTGATATTTCTAAAAATAAAATATCCCATTATATTACCAGAGAATTGAAGTTAAGCCTCTTACAGTTTCTCAGAAATGTTTTCACTGAAATATATTTAATGTGACGTCTTCAAGATCAAAATAAAAAGCAAAATCACTATGTGGGAGATGCTTTCTCAACAATCCATTTAATCAATTACTTTCAGATTTTATTTCTATGAAAAATGTTTTTCTTCTTTTCACAAATAAATATTTCTTTTAATTTAATAATGAAATTTATAAAACCTATCATGCTTCTCTCAATTTCTTTAGATGCCACAATGCAATCACTAAATATGCATTCAACTACAGCAATAGTGGACTAAATAGATGACAGATTTTATTCCTTCTCATTTTACATTTACTAGTACATTACTATCACTTTGTATACAATTACCATATTGTGTATTTGACTTTATCTCAAACATCATTATACTTTAAATAGATTAAAAAGGACTTCAGTTACAGAATTGTTAAGAAAAGAAACAGTCTTTTTGATTGTTTAATAATAAAGTTATACAGAAATGTCACATGTTAGTGCTTTAACCTTTTTATGGGCAAAACATTTGAAATGTAGAAAATATAAAATTAAATACTTTACAAATATTGGTGATATGCAACACAAATTATTCAGAAAGGTTGTAATGGGAATCAATGCATTTATTTGGTCAACTATTTATTGAACCTCTAGTATATATCAGAAACTATTTTCCATAGTTGGCGTATATCAATTAATAAAGTAAAGATACAAACATATTAAACAGTGATGAAGACAAGAGTATATGATGGGTGGTAGATAGATAAGTAGATAGATAATGTTAGAGGCTGCTTAGAGCTATAAAAGAGACCAAATATAGTGTAGGATAAGGCGAATTGGCTGGAACATGAGGATGAGGGCCAATTACAACATATAATCTGATTACAATTGTAGCAAAGCTTGATAAAGCTGAGGGAGTTAAGGTAGATCTTTTCAGACAAATGGAGCAGCAGGATTAATGAGCCTAACTGAAGTGTACCGGCATGTCCTAGCAATAGCAAGTTCCAAGAGTGAAATGAATGGATAGCTAGGGAGTATTCAGAGAGGAGGTCAGAAAGGTAAGGTTAGGGACAGGGGATTTTATTAAATATTAAATTCTAGTTGTATATAAAATACCAGGTTAAAATGCCTTGAAAACACATACATATGATTGTTCTTGATTAATAAAACTTGAAAATCAAATTTTAACTGGGGTAAAATTTACTACCTATTTTGTATTCCCTTTGACCTCATAAGTACCTTAGCTGTTTGTGGTTCTTTGCCTGGTGGGGTGACCCAAACACTCATTTCTCAAGAGTCTAGAGTCCCGTGGTGGGCAAACTTCGGCTCGCGAGCCACATGCGGCTCTTTGGCCCCTTGAGTGTGGCTCTTTCTAAGCCTTAGGAGTACCCTAATTAAGTTAATAACAATGTACCTACCTATATAGTTTAAGTTTAAAAAATTTGGCTCTCAAAAGAAATTTCAATCGTTGTACTGTTGATATTTGGCTCTGTTGACTAATGAGTTTGCCGACCACTGGACCATTTGCAGTCTTGCCTACTTTGGATTGTTATACTTTTCCATTGACTTTGATCACAACATGGTGTACTAAGAGACATCCCAGGCAAACTTCTGTATACTAGACATGTTCGCTGTGCAGTTGTAGCAGAAATTTCCCTTAGTAATGAGCATCAGTCACCCAGCCAGTACAGTAATTGCCTATTTCACCTGTTAATTCCGAATTATGGGAACCCCAAAGTGGCATGGCAATAGTCTTAACTTTGGTTAAGTAGAATCATTTAATAACACTTTTTTGGGTAAATTCCTTAAATTTGTCTGTTTGAACATGGTGTATGTGAATATGATATTAATATTTTTCCTTACCAATTGTTATGCCTTTTACTTCTTATTTCTAAAAAATCTCCCAGATAGTACCTTGGGTTCAATGTTGAGTAAAAGGGCTGAAGGAAAACTTACTTTTTTCTTTGATCTTTTTTCTGAACTTTGTGTGAGGGTATTCAAAATGTTACCATTCAGCCTTACACTAATTCTAGGATTTTAGTAATTTACCCTTGAAATTCTGGGGGAGTTCTCTTTTACTTCTGGTTGGTTAAGAATTCTTGTTTTTAATTACCTAAATTGGGTCAAATGTTATTTCTACATATATAAAGATGAGCATGTTTTTCTCTTCCTTGAGTTTCTTAATGTGGTAAATGACCTTGATTCATTTTTGAATGTCTAAAATAATCTTGGTCATAATGTATCTTCCTTCCTTTTCATATTGATGAATTTGACTTCCAGTTATTTTCAAAGGTATTTTTATACTTGTGAGGAGTATTAGTTTGTGATTTTTTTCTTGTGACATTTTATTATGTTTGATAATTGAGTTTTGCTGAGCTCAAGAAATGAGCTGAATATCATGATCCTTGAATTCAAACTATACAGTCATGTGTCACTTGATGATGGAGACATGTTCTGAGAAGTGCATCATTAGGCGATTCCGTTATGTAACAAACATCAGAGTACACTACAAAAACATGGGTGAAATAGCCTACTACACACAGAGGCCATGTGGTATAGCCTACTGTCCCAGGCTACAAACCTGCATAGCATGTTACTCTACTGAATACTGCAGGCAAGTCTAACACAATAGTAAGTACTTGTGTACCTGAACATATCTAAACGTTAAAAAGACAGTAAAAGCATATGGTATGAAAGATTAAAAATAGTACACCTGTATAGGACACTTATGATGACTATAGCTGGCAGGACTAGAAGTTGCTCTTGGTGAGTCTGCGAGTGAGTGGTGAGTGAATGTGAAGGCCTAGAGCATTACTGTACACTACTGTGGATTTTATAAACACTGTATACTTAGTCTGCACTAAATTTATAAAAATATTTTTCTTTCTTAAGTAATAAATTAACCTAGCTTACTGTAAGTTTTTTTATATTTTAAAATTTTTGAATCTTCTGTAATAACATTGAGCTTAAAACACAAAACATGTGCAGTTGTACAGACATATTTTCTCTCTTTATATCCTTACTAGGGGCCCAGTGCATGAATCCGTGTACCTTGAAAGGAACTATGGGCTGCGAGGCTGTGGTGAGCATAGGGGTGGGTCTTGGCCCATCCTCTGTGCCCCTGCCCAGCACCTCCTGCTGCGGCCCCCAGTCCCTTGTCTGCTGGCAGCCCTGCTCCCACCACCGCCACTTCCACGTGCTGATGGCGCCCGCTCAGCTCGCACCTGCTGACGGCATGGAGTGATTGGGGCCTGCACCAGCAGCATGTGAGAGCAGTGGCTGCTACTCCGATTGCCCCTCAGGAGCAGGGGGAGAAGTGGAGAAGCCCTCAGGGGTGATTAGGGCTGGCAGCTGCTGCTCGCACCCGCTGACGGTGCCGAGTGATCAGGACTGGAGCTGGGCACCAGCAGTGGGTGTGAGAAGTGGCTCTGGCACTAACAGCAGGTGTGAGTGGGGCAGACGCCAGCAGTAGGTGGGAGCACCGGGTGGGACTGTGGCACGCAGGAGCAAAGAATTTTCAGTAACCACCAGAGGCTCACCCTGATGACAGCGACTGGCACCCCACCTTGGTCTGCCGTCCCTGCTCACCTGCTCCACCATCCCACCACGGTCGATGCCTGTTGTGTTCTGCGCTCTGCCGCCTGTTGCTGAAGCCTGCCTTTTTCCACGCATACCCGCTGGTGGTCAGCACACATCAGAGTGACTGGTTGTTCAGTTGTTCGGTTGTTCCGCCGTTTGGTCTACTTGCATATTAGGGTTTTATATATATAGATTTCATTTTTTTCTATTTAAATATTTTTTACTTTTTAAACTTTTTTGTTAAAAACAACAACACAGACATTACTCTAGAGTAGGCCTATACAGGATCCAAATCATTAATAGCACTAATGTCCACTTCCACCCACTGGAGGTTCTTCAGGCAGGCAATTAAAGGTGAACTTCCTGGATTTGGAATAGGGTTGGTTTTGGGTTTATTGTCAAGTTTGTCTTAGTTTGTTTTTAGTCTTAAAGTGTACCCCTTAATCTTGATATATATTCGTTATCTTTAAGGTGTGGTTTCTGAATTTTTGCTGACAATATGAGGTTTTTGCCCAAATCCTTTATCTCCACAGGTTTTATACTCCTAATCCTGTCCAGTCAGCATTTTAGCTTTCCTAAGGAGGCTTCCTGCTTGTGCCTGCAGTATGTCGTCTCAGCCTGCTTTGGCACCTCAGGATCAGTCATAGGTGAGAGATGAATTTGTTGCAAGTGATGGATCCCCTTCTGCTTCTCTCTCCTTACTAAGTTGCTTCTCCTCAGTGTGCAGGAACTCTGCAAAACAAATTCCAATTCCAATTTCAGTATCCAGTAAAATGGCTTGTGTAAATTGGAAAGTTTAATCTGTTATGTTGTCTGATAAATGTATTTTTCTTTTAAGCATTGTTTCCTTCTGTTTACCATCTTGCTTTCAATTTCTTGTCCATGTCTTCAAACAATTATCTACTTATATAAAAACCATGGGTGGTGTTCGTTGATTTCTTGTTCATGTCGTCAAACAATTATGTATATATAATATATCTCTCCATTATTTACACAGTTTATTACTAATATTAGGAGAATAATTACTTAGATGTGATTAATTTTTGTTATTAATAGAAGCTGAATTCTTGCAAATCAATTTTAGTTTATATTTTTTAAATTAGAAGTACTGAATTAATTTAAAAATTTAAAAATTAATTCTAATAGTACTTAGTACACCTCCTGCTGCGGCCCACATCACTCAGGCACATGGGACCACTCGTTCGGACCATAGGTTCAAGCTTACAACTACAGCTGTTAGATTTTTAAAACACAAAATCAAAAACAATAATATATTTTAAAATGCCCTGAAAATATATTGATTAATATTCATAATATACAAAATGCTTTTCTTCAATGCTTTCGGGTCTCGGTGGGATGCTGCTTCTATGAGAGACAGCGACCACGCCCACAACCATGCCTTTAGTTTATAGCAGATGCTAGGAGGCAAAGTAAGGGCGTGACCAAGATGTTTACAAACATTCTCCTGGGTTTTAATCCTACTCAACTACATGCACCAGCACCTCCTGCTGCGGCCCACATCACTCAGGCACATGGGACCACTCGTTCGGACCATAGGTTCAAGCTTACAACTACAGCTGTTGGCTATAATTGTGCTGGGAGGGCTCTGCCCTCCAAGCTGGGACTTGCATGTGGCAGTGAGAGGACTGTGCCCTCTCATCAGTCCAAGGCTTGAACCTGTCCAAAACACTATAGGGGCTCCCCACAATAAAGTTTTAATTCTGTTTCTTTGTTACTAATGTTGGGGCCCCACCCCATAACAAAGAAACAAAGGAAAATTTCCCCATCGAATTTCTGAATAGTATTACTCCTTCCGGAATGCCGTGTCATAAATTAAAATTGAAAGTGGGTGCAATCATCATGCTATTGAGAAATCTCAATAGTAAATGGGGTCTTTGTAATCGTACCAGATTTACTATCAAAAGATTACAACCGAATCTTACGACCTAATCTAATTACCTAAGATTACAACATTATTGAAGCTGAAGTATTAACAGGATCTGCAGAGGGAGAGGCTGTTCTGATTCCAAGAATTAATTTGTCCCTATCTGACACTGGCCTCCCACTTAAATTGATTTGACGATGGTTTCCCGTGATGCCAGCATTTGTGATGACTATTAATAAATCACAAGGACAAACTCTAGACAGAGTAGGCATGTTCCTACCTGAACCCGTTTTTGCACATGGTCAGTTATATGTTGCTTTCTCTCGAATTTGAAGAATCGACCAAATGGCAGAAAAACTAGTCGCTATGACTTGCACTGACCACCAGGGGGCAGATGATCAATGCAAGAGTTGCCCCCAGCCCACAGGCTCTGATCGCTCGATTGGGGCCTTTGGCCAACCTTTCAGTCCCTTCCCCCGGCAGTCAGGCTCCGATCATCCGATGGGGAGCGGGGAACTGGGGGTGGGTGGTGGCAGACTTGGTTGGCAGAAGGCCAAGGCCCCTGCCCTCCTGGTAGCCCCACACACAGAGGGTGACTAGCAGCAGGGGATGGTGCCGGCAAGCAGGCAGGAACGACCAACCTCTTGGTCCCTCCCCCCAGCCGGCAGGCTCCGATCCAATCGCCCAATGGCAAATGGGTAAACAGGGGTGGGTGGTGGTGGGGGCAGGGCTGGCTGCCGGCAGCCGGGGAAGATGGCCCTGATTGCAGGCCAGGCCTAGGGACCATACCCATGCACAAATTTCATGCACGGGGCCTCTAGTCAGAAAATAAAATTAGTTTACTCAAGTTTTGTTATTAGGAGAAACTTGTTTTTTTTTTTCCATTAGATTTATTGGGGTGACATTGGCTAATAAGATTTATAGATTTCAAGTGCACATTTCTATGATACAAGATCTCTGCAGTGCATTGTGCATCTACTACTCAAAGTCAAAAGATCTTTCATCACCATATATTTGGACCCTTAAACCTTTACTACCCTCTACCCCCTTTCCTCTGTTAACCTCCATACTGTTGTCTATGTCTATGAGTTTTTGTTTGTTTTTCTTATTTTCTCATTTTTTACTTTTAATTCGATATCCCATATATGAGTGAAATAATATGGTTCTTAATTTTTTCTGATTGACTTATTTCACTTAGCATGATAGTCTCCAGGTCCATCTATGTTGCAAATGGCAGTACTTCATCTATAGCCATACCAACCCTGAATGTGCACAATCTCATCTGATCTATACTTGCTTTATGGAGCAAATCCAAGGATTTTTAAAACACAAAATCAAAAATAATATTATATTTTAAAATTCTCTGAAAATATATTGATTATATTCATAATATACAAAATGCTTTTCTTCAATGCTTTAATTTATAAATAAACTTTATTGTATCTAACCATAATCCTACAAACCAAGCATTATAATCTCTTATATCCAGGTGACTAAAAAAGTATATATATATATTAAAGCCAGTGACCAGAACGCCGTAACAACTGGAATGACCAGTCGCTATGCCGCCCACTGTGGCCAGCATAACAGCCCATTTGAGGGTGGGGCCGACCAGCCCACTGACCACAGCCCCTTCCCATGGCCAGTGCAACCCTCATAACCCCCCCCCCCCAATCGGGGGCAAGGCCCACCAGCCAATTTCCCGCAGCCCCTCCCCCCACTGTCCTGGCCCTGATCAGGCCCCAATTGGGGCGGGCCAGCCAGCCAACCTCCTGCCATCTCCTCCTCCTGACAGGCCCGGCCCTGATCCACCTTGATTGGGGCTGGGCCAGCTGGACTCCACCGTGCACAAATTCATGCACTGGGCCTCTAGTCCTATCCTATCTAATAATAGACAAACATGGTAATTGACTGTACCTTCGCTACACCTCCCATTGGCTAATCAGCGTGATATGCAAATTAACCACCAACAAAGATGGCGGTTAATTTGCATATGTAGGCTCCAAGCAGTGGAGCGAAGCCTGACGTCCCGGGGCCAGCAGAGCAGCGAGGCCTCACGGCCCTGGTGCCGGCAGAGCAGCGAAGCCTGACATTTCTGGGGCCGGCTCCAGCCAGAACTCAGCCAGAGTGAAGGCCTGGGCCCTGGGTGCCAAAGGCAAACCGGTGCCAGCAGCCAGGGGAAAGGAAGGCCTATTGCATGAATCTCTTCGTGCAACAGGCCTCTAGTGGTATATAATAAAAGGGTAATATGCAAATCGACCAAATGGCAGAAAAACCAGTCGCTATGACTTGCACTGGGGGGCAGATGCTCAATGCAAGAGTTGCCCCCAGCCCACAGGTCCCTATCGCTCGATTGGGGCCTTCAGCCAACCTTTCAGTCCCTTCCCCCAGCAGGCAGGCTCCGATATCCGATGGGGAGCGGGAAACTGGGGGTGGGTGGCGGCAGACTTGGTTGGCACAAAGCCAAAGCCCCTGCCCTGCTGGTAGCCCCACACACAGAGGGTGACTAGCAGCAGGGGATGGTGCCAGCAAGCAGGCAGGAATGGCCAACCTCTTGGTCCCTCCCCCCAGCCCGCAGGCTCCAATCGCCCAATGGCAAATGGGTAAACAGGGGTGGGTGGTGGTGGGGGCAGGGCTGGCTGCCGGCAGCCGGGGAAGATGGCCCTGATTGCAGGCCAGGCCTAGGGACCATACCCATGCACAAATTTCATGCACGGGGCCTCTAGTCAGAAAATAAAATTAGTTTACTCAAGTTTTGTTATTAGGAGAAACTTGTTTTTTTTTTTCCATTAGATTTATTGGGGTGACATTGGCTAATAAGATTTATAGATTTCAAGTGCACATTTCTATGATACAAGATCTCTGCAGTGCATTGTGCATCTACTACTCAAAGTCAAAAGATCTTTCATCACCATATATTTGGACCCTTAAACCTTTACTACCCTCTACCCCCTTTCCTCTGTTAACCTCCATACTGTTGTCTATGTCTATGAGTTTTTGTTTGTTTTTCTTATTTTCTCATTTTTTACTTTTAATTCGATATCCCATATATGAGTGAAATAATATGGTTCTTAATTTTTTCTGACTGACTTATTTCACTTAGCATGATAGTCTCCAGGTCCATCTATGTTGCAAATGGCAGTACTTCATCTATAGCCATACCAACCCTGAATGTGCACAATCTCATCTGATCTATACTTGCTTTATGGAGCAAATCCAATTTTGAGGCTCAAATACCAAGGACTTTAGCCACAAATATCTCTTTAAGTATTTTTTTTTAAGATGAAGTGTTGTTAAAGCTGTCAAGACCAAGGGCACACAGGAAGCTTTGAGTTGGGAAATTAGAAAATAGAAAGGTATACCGTTTATGAAGTCAGAATCTTCTACGTTTTAGACCTGCATCACGTAGCTTTTACAGTGTTAGAGAACAAATAAAAATCTAATGTTTGCACTCCTTCTTCAATGTGAAAGCACATCAGTCTGCAGGTAGAAATTCTGTTTAAAGCATCTTTGTATTTTCTATTCTGAAGCCTGTGGAACCTGGGGGAAAGTTTGCACTTTTATTCCAGGCGCAGTCTTTCTCTTAGTGATGAGATTTGGCACTCCTGGTCTTCAGTCCTTCCCTTCCACCTCGCCTTCTTGTGTGGTCCCCATTATTCAGTGAAATCTAGGTACCTGGAATACTCACTCTCTGTAACATTGCCTACACACACACACACACACACACACACACACACACACACACACATACACACACAGCCTAAATCTTCATGCAAATCTTAAAAACTCGAATATGTTCTTGATACTTTGTCTTTTTGCTTCACATGGAACAAAGGTACAAGGTGCTAGTAAGCATGGGAAAGGGAAAAGAACTCTGTGGAAATTCATAATGTCATTCCATGCATACCATGCTCAAACACACATGCATATATACAACATACACATACACACATACCTACATTTCATTCTAAGAGGCACATGTTTCCAAATAAAACAAAGTCATCGGTGTTACAATCTCTTGTAGAAAATGCTTCACCCGAATTGCTTTCTTCAATGATTCAGATACCACTGCAGCAGTGAAATAGATTCTCCAGCAAGTTTTGTTATGCAGAGATTTGTTCTTTTCGAGTTTCTAAATGCATCCTCGCTTTCCTTTTATCCTCACTGTCTTTAAATAAAATGTGCATTCTTCTTTGTTTCAGTTTCATATAACTTGACAAAATCCCAAATAACCAGCTATTTAGTACTGTTCCCTGATTATTCTACAATATAAAAGTTTAGATTTTGATTCTCATTTCATATCCATATTCTTCAAGTAAATTTTTAATTGAATTTATTGGGATGACATTGGTTAATACAGTCGCTATGACTTGCACTGGGGGGCAGATGCTCAATGCAAGAGTTGCCCCCAGCCCACAGGTCCCTATCGCTCGATTGGGGCCTTCAGCCAACCTTTCAGTCCCTTCCCCCAGCAGGCAGGCTCCGATATCCGATGGGGAGCGGGAAACTGGGGGTGGGTGGCGGCAGACTTGGTTGGCACAAAGCCAAAGCCCCTGCCCTGCTGGTAGCCCCACACACAGAGGGTGACTAGCAGCAGGGGATGGTGCCAGCAAGCAGGCAGGAATGGCCAACCTCTTGGTCCCTCCCCCCAGCCCGCAGGCTCCAATCGCCCAATGGCAAATGGGTAAACAGGGGTGGGTGGTGGTGGGGGCAGGGCTGGCTGCCGGCAGCCGGGGAAGATGGCCCTGATTGCAGGCCAGGCCTAGGGACCATACCCATGCACAAATTTCATGCACGGGGCCTCTAGTCAGAAAATAAAATTAGTTTACTCAAGTTTTGTTATTAGGAGAAACTTGTTTTTTTTTTTCCATTAGATTTATTGGGGTGACATTGGCTAATAAGATTTATAGATTTCAAGTGCACATTTCTATGATACAAGATCTCTGCAGTGCATTGTGCATCTACTACTCAAAGTCAAAAGATCTTTCATCACCATATATTTGGACCCTTAAACCTTTACTACCCTCTACCCCCTTTCCTCTGTTAACCTCCATACTGTTGTCTATGTCTATGAGTTTTTGTTTGTTTTTCTTATTTTCTCATTTTTTACTTTTAATTCGATATCCCATATATGAGTGAAATAATATGGTTCTTAATTTTTTCTGACTGACTTATTTCACTTAGCATGATAGTCTCCAGGTCCATCTATGTTGCAAATGGCAGTACTTCATCTATAGCCATACCAACCCTGAATGTGCACAATCTCATCTGATCTATACTTGCTTTATGGAGCAAATCCAATTTTGAGGCTCAAATACCAAGGACTTTAGCCACAAATATCTCTTTAAGTATTTTTTTTTAAGATGAAGTGTTGTTAAAGCTGTCAAGACCAAGGGCACACAGGAAGCTTTGAGTTGGGAAATTAGAAAATAGAAAGGTATACCGTTTATGAAGTCAGAATCTTCTACGTTTTAGACCTGCATCACGTAGCTTTTACAGTGTTAGAGAACAAATAAAAATCTAATGTTTGCACTCCTTCTTCAATGTGAAAGCACATCAGTCTGCAGGTAGAAATTCTGTTTAAAGCATCTTTGTATTTTCTATTCTGAAGCCTGTGGAACCTGGGGGAAAGTTTGCACTTTTATTCCAGGCGCAGTCTTTCTCTTAGTGATGAGATTTGGCACTCCTGGTCTTCAGTCCTTCCCTTCCACCTCGCCTTCTTGTGTGGTCCCCATTATTCAGTGAAATCTAGGTACCTGGAATACTCACTCTCTGTAACATTGCCTACACACACACACACACACACACACACACACACACACACACATACACACACAGCCTAAATCTTCATGCAAATCTTAAAAACTCGAATATGTTCTTGATACTTTGTCTTTTTGCTTCACATGGAACAAAGGTACAAGGTGCTAGTAAGCATGGGAAAGGGAAAAGAACTCTGTGGAAATCCGTAATGTCATTCCATGCATACCATGCTCAAACACACACGCATATACACAACATACACATATACACACATACCTACATTTCATTCTAAGAGGCACATGTTTCCAAATAAAACAAAGTCATCGGTGTTACAATCTCTTGTAGAAAATGCTTCACCCGAATTGCTTTCTTCAATGATTCAGATACCACTGCAGCAGTGAAATAGATTCTCCAGCAAGTTTTGTTATGCAGAGATTTGTTCTTTTCGAGTTTCTAAATGCATCCTCGCTTTCCTTTTATCCTCACTGTCTTTAAATAAAATGTGCGTTCTTCTTTGTTTCAATTTCATATAACTTGACAAAATCCCAAATAACCAGCTATTTAGTACTGTTCCCTGATTATTCTACAATATAAAAGTTTAGATTTTGATTCTCATTTCATATCCATATTCTTCAAGTAAATTTTTAATTGAATTTATTGGGATGACATTGGTTAATAAATTATGTAGGTTTTAGGTGTACAAATTCTATAAACATCATCTGTATATTGCATTGTGTGGTCACCACCCCAAATCATCTCCTTGCATCACCATTTCTGCCCCCTTTATTGCCTTCTACCGGCCCCCACCACCCTTTTCCCTGTGATAAACATCATACTGTTGTCTGTTTCATGAGTTTTGTTTGTTTGTTTGTTTGTGTTTTGCTTAATTCCTTCACCTTTTTTCACTCAGTCCCCAAATCCTCCTCCCCTCTGACAGCTGTCATTCTGTTCTCTACCTATGAGTCTATTTCTATTTCAACATATAAGTGAAATCATATGGTACTTATCTTTCTCTGAATGGCTTATTTTTTTCAACATAAAGTGAAATCATATGGTACTTATCTTTCTCTGACTGGCTTATTTCATTTAGCATGATGCTCTCCAGGTCCACCCATGCTATCACAAAGGGTAAAGATTTCCTTTTTACAGCTTTTTTGTTCACTCATCTACTGATGGGCTGCTTCTAAATTTTGGCTTTTAAATAATGTTGCAGTGAACATAGGGTTGCATATATTCTTTTGAATTAGTGTTTTGGATTTCTTTAGATATATTCCCAGAACTGGAATTGCTGGGTCATAGGAAGTTCCATTTTTGATTTTTTGAGGTAACTCCATATTCCTTCCCACAGTGGCTGCTCCAGTCTGCATTCCCACCAACAGAGCATGAGTGTTCCCTTTTCTCCTCGTTCTCACCAGCACTTGTTTGTTGATTAATTGATGGTAGCCTTCTAGCAGGTGTGAGGTCACACCTGCCAGAATTTGCCTCTCTCTGATGATTAGTAATATTGAGCATTTTTTCATATGGGTCCTTTCTTGAAAATTGACTTTTCAGGTCCTCTGCTGATCCTTTAATTGGATTGTTTGTGATTTCTAGTGTTCAGTATTATAAATTCTTAATAAATTTTGGATATTTACTTCTCATCAGATTCATAATTGGTGAACAAGTTCTCTAATTCGGTGGGTAATCCTTTCATTTTGTTGATGATTTTCTTTGCTGTGCAAACATTTTGTAGTTTGATGTAGTCCTATTTGTTTAATTCTTTCTTGCCCGAGGAGAGATATTCAAGAAAATATTGCTACAATAAATGTCTAAGACCTACTGCCTATGTTTTGTTACAGGAATTTATGGTTTCAGATCTAACATTTAAGTCTTTAATCCAGTTTAAGTTTATCCTTGTATGGTGAAGAAAGGTGGTCTAGTTTTATTTTATTTTTTTTACATGTCTTTGTAATTTTTCCAACACCATTTATTTTTTTAAAAATATATTTTATTGATATTTTACAGAGAGGAAGGGAGAGGGATAGAGAGTTAGAAATATCGATGAGAGAGAAACATCGATGAGCTGCCTCCTGCACAGCTCCCACTGGGGTTGTGCCCGCAACCAAGATACATGCCCTTGACTGGAATCGAACCTGGGACCCTTCAGTCTGCAGGCCGACGCTCTATCCACTGAGCCAAACGGGTCAGGGCCCCAGCACCATTTATTGAATAGATTAGCTTTACTCCATTGTATGGTCTTGCCTCCTCTGTCAAACATTAAGTGAGCATAAGGATGTATCTTTGGGCTCTCCATTCTGCTCCAATAACAAACAAACAAACAAACAAACAAACAAATAAATATCTGCTTTTATGCAAGTACCATGCTGCTTTTATTAGTATAGCCTTGTAGTACAGTTTGATATCAGGTAGTATGATTCCTACAACTGTGTTGTCTCAAGATAGCTATAACTATTCATGGTCTTTTACAGTTCAATATAATTTTTGGAATATTTGTTCTAGTTCTGTGAAGTACATGATTGGCATCTTAATAGGAATTGTGTTGACTCTATAGATTGCTTTGGGTAGGATAAAAATTTCAATGATGTTAATTCTTCCCATCCATAAACATATATTTCTACTTATTTGCATCTTCTTCACTTTTTTATTGACAGTAATTATGATAGTTTAAAAATGCAACTGATTTCTGAATATTCTATTTGTATCCTGCTTTTACTGTACTAACTTATCAGGTCTAGTATTGGAATCCTTATGGTTCTCTATATAGAATATAATGTCATCTGCTAATAATGACAATTTTACTTCTTCCTAATTTGTAGTTTTAATTTGCATTTCTCTAATTGCCGGTGAAGTTGAACATCTTTTCACATATCTTTTGGCTGTTTGTATGTCTTCTTGAGAGAGGTGTATTTTCAGATTTGTATCCTGCTTTTACTGTACTAACTTATCAGGTCTAGTATTGGAATCCTTATGGTTCTCTATATAGAATATAATGTCATCTGCTAATAATGACAATTTTACTTCTTCCTAATTTGTAGTTTTAATTTGCATTTCTCTAATTGCCAGTGAAGTTTAATATCTTTTCACATATCTTTTGGCTATTTGTGTGTCTTCTTGAGAGAGGTGTATTTTCAGATCCTCTGCCCAGTTTTTGATTAGATTGTTTATTTGTTTGGTGTTGAGTTTGATGAGTTCTTTATATATTTTGGAAATCAAACCTTTGTGGGAGCTACTCTTTGCAAATATTATCTCCCATCTGGTTGGCTGCCTGTTTGTTCTGTTGTCCATTTCTTTTGCTGTGCAGAAGCTCTTCATTTTGATATAGTGCCATTCATATATTTTTGCCTTTACCTCCCTTGCCTTGGGGGTCAAGTCCATAAAATGTTCTCTACCACTCAGGTACCTATATATTTTTTCTATGTAACTTATGTTTAAGTCTTTGATCCATTTTGAATTAATTTTTTGTACATGATGTTTATTTCTACTTCTTGTCTAAACTCTGTGGCTAGGACTCCCAGTACTATGTTGAATAAGAGTGGTCTTATTTCTGATCTTATGGGAAATACTTGTAGTTTTTGTTAATTGAGTATGAGGTTGGTTATGGGTTTATAATATATGGCCTTTATTATTATGTTGAGGTATGTCCTCTCTATTCTCACTTTGCAGAGAGTTTTTATCATAAATGGGTGCTGAATTTTATCAAATGTTTTTTCTGCATCTATTATGATCATATGATTTTTATCTTTCATTTTGTTTGTGGGATGTGTCACATTCTTGATTTGGGAATATTGTGCCATCATTATATCCCCAGGATAAATCCCACTTAGTCGAGGTGAATAATCTTTTTCATATATTACTGGATCTGATTTGCTAATATATTTTTTTTAGTATTTTGGCATCTATGTCCATCAGGATATTGGCAGGATCTCAGAGAGTCACCAGGGTGAGGCCAGCAGAGTTTATCAGGCTCAAACAGATGAAGCTTTCACCATGAGAATGGAGGTCTCTGTACCAGTTGGGCGTGCAAGGGGAAAATGGCCCTCATCCTAGAGCCACACAACTCAACCTGTCCCAGATTCTGCCAGGAACCTGATCTCAGGAGGTTGAGCCTGTCAGGAATTAGGAGGGTGAGCCTAGCGGATCTCCTGTGAGGGGAGGTGCTGGTCAGACTTGGGGTAGGAGGGGGGGGGGTAGTTCTCTCCTCAGAACCACCCAACTCAGTCTGTACCAGAATCTGCCCAGACTTGGAGTCAGGAGAATTTGGCCACTGGGAGTCCAGAAAGTGGAGCTAGCAAATTTCCAGAAAGGAGGAGGCACCAGTTAGGTTCTTCGGAAAGTTGGAGGAATGGCCCCTGCCCCAAAGCCACACCACTCAGTCTAGAACTCCACGCCCCAGCCTAGACAGCTGACTCCTCAGCAGCACACAAGCTTTGCAGGGTGGAGCTACAGGGAGTCCAGAATGTGGGGCTATCGAATTCTACCAGGATGAAGCCATATGGAAGGGAGTGCTCTACCCAAAAAGATGATGTCTGGGATAGGAGAGAGTGACTCAGCATAGGGATCCTGGCATTTGTCCCTTCAGCTCTCTCCCCAGAGCCACAAACGTCAGTGTCTCCTCACATGACTCTGGTTCACTCTATCCTCCCTTTGCTGGAGCCAAGATTGAGTCTCTACCATCTCTCCCTGGCAGACAGAATCTCTGCAGCTAGATGTTATGGCAGCACCTCTTCCCAGCACTCATGCTCCGGGCTGGCAAGTCAGGCTTGGGGTTGAGGCCTCACACTTCTCGGGGGGGAGCCTTTGCAGTTCAGATATTTCTTCAGAGTCTCAGCCACTGCCTGTGGGAGCATGGCCAACCTTTATGTGTCTCTTCCTTCCTCCCAGTCTCAATGTTGCTTCTTCTATAAGTCCTTGGTTACTAGGCTTCTGTCAGCTAGTCTTCAGTTGGTTATTCAGGTTGATTGTTCTGTATTTAATTGTAATTCCAGTTCGGTTTTGGGAGGAGGTGAATGTAGCTTCCACCACCTCTGTCACCATCTTGGATTGACTGCAAGTAAACCTTATTTTATAATTCTCCCATTACTTTTTATATTTGGGCAGGATTATTTTTTGTTTTTCTATTTTGACTATAGAAAAAATTATACCAAATATTTAGAAAAACTAAAAATTCAAAAATTTATATGCAAATATAAAGCAATATTATTGTAAAACTACTGTGGCTAAAACTTGATTTGTATGATATCTGGACAGTTTAATGAACAAGTCCACAATCACATTGTTACTATGTTGAGAATGGCATTAGTTGAGTCATTCAGTATGTTTCCTTGTACTTAGTATAGAAGTAGATCTGATTATTTTTACATTATATAGTTATTAAAACATTTTTAAGGACACATGAGCTTCTATTTAATAAGATAGTAAAGACAGATGCAGGTTCTTCAATTTTGAACCCTGTCATTGCAGTATTTTTTTTTTTGTTTATTGTAAGACAGAATCTAGATATGGAATCTGGGGGGTGGGAGAGGCTGGGGAGAGGTCAATTATGGAAAAAGGAGACATACATAATACTTTAAACAATAAAAAATTTAAATTAAAAAAGAAATGGAATTTGATACAGAAAGTCTATTGATAAAAAATTTAATTCTAAAATTAGAGATCTAACTAGACATGAAAAGCAACAATAACAGCAACTACAAAAGCACAAAGTTGCTGAACATTTTCATCTATATGTGCTAAGTCTAACTCATCTCAGCATGTTTGAAGTGTAGTCTATCACAGCTCCCCCACAACATTTACTCTTCCTAATGTATTTTTATTTCAACGAGTGATACTATTTGCAATGCTGTAGTTGAAGCCAGAAATATGATTCTCATCCTTGATTCCCCCCTCTTTCTCAGATCTCACTTCAAATCAGCTAAAACTATTTTATATTTCCTGATTATATTTCTAAAGCAGCCTCTTCTCTACTTCCCTACTGCTATCACCTGGGGCCAGTTCCTCCTGCTGTGGAAACTTCTTTGTTAAGCTCTCAGTCTTCAATTTTGTCCCTGTCTATTGCATCTCCAGAACAGCAGTAAGTTATTCTAAGGAACAGTGGTGTCTCTAAGAGAATGGCTATATAAAATTGGCGTATATTTTCAAGATGTTTGATAACAAGAAGACATGGTATGAAGTTGCATTTGTATTAAGTTTGTAACACCATTAGAAAAACATTAAATATTCTTCCCAAGAAGAATATTTGAAATTAGTGAAAGGCTACTAAATCCCATGTCTTCCCATATCTGCCTCTTTCTTAAATCCTTTCAGCAATACTTCATTATTTTCATGTAGCATGGTTTAGAAGACTCTTTGAGATCTGACTTCTCCTTCAACATGTCAGCTTCTTAACGTGATTATTTCTCTGCTTGCTCTGCCTGCCTTCACAAAATACAGCCACTAGCACCACTCTGAATATAGTACAGCCTTTGAATATTGTCTTCTCTGCCTAAAACACACTTCTACACCTCCAACTTTGTTAATTCCTCATTGACTGTTGGGGGGCATTGCATATAACGGCCAAGGAAGCAGCACCTGACATCAAATTGAGTGGGACAGGATTTCATGTCAAACATTAAACTCTAGTGTGAGTTTTCCTAAATCTTTACATTTGACCATATATACAGAGACTGTGGATTAAATGAGCTCAAAACATTCCAAACAATAAATATTTTTGCACACTTTTAATGATGTGAAGTACTCAAATGTCTGTTTATAATTCTTCACAATTTCATATTAAATAAATTCATATTACTGTGCATAGATAACCTAAAGACTCCATCAAAAAAGCTACTAGATTTAATAAATGAATTCAGAAATGTAGCGGGATACAAAATTAACACCCCAAAATCCATATCACTTTTATACAACAATAGTGAATTCTCAGAAAGAGAAACTAAAAAAAAATCTATTTACCAATGTAACAAAAAAATTAAGATACTTAGGAATAAACTTCATTAAGGAGGTAAAAGAGCTGTACTCTGAAAACTACAGGATGCTGTAAAAAGGAATAGAAGAAGATCTAAACAAGTAGAAGAATACACCATGTTCATGGATTGGTAGAATCAACAGCATTAAAATGTCCTTACTACCCAAAACAATCTATAGATTCAATGCAATCCCTACTAAAATACCAACAGCATATTTCACAGACCTAGAACAAACACTCCAAATATTTATATGGAACCAAAAAAGACCCTGAATAGCTGCAGCAATCTTGAGAAAGAAGAACAAAGTTGGAGGGATCACAATACCAGATATCAAGTTATACTACAAAGCCACTGTACTCAAAACAGCCTGGTAGTGGTACAAGAACAGGCATATAGATCAATGGAACAGAACAGAGAACCCAGAAATTGGCCCAAGGCACTATGCTCAATTAATATTTGGCAAAGGAGGCAAGAGCATACACTGGAAAAGAGACAAACTCTTCAATAAATAGTGTTGGAAAAATTGGAAAGGTACATGCAAAAAAGAAAGAAAGGAAGGAAGAAAGGAAGAAAGAAAAAAGAAAGAAAGAAAGAAAGAAAAAAGAAAGAAAGAAAGAAAGAAAGAAGGAAAGAAAGAAAGAAAGAAAGAAAGAAAGAAAGAAGGAAAGAAAGAAAGAAATAAACTAGATCACCAACATATACCATACATAAGAATAAACTCAAAATGGATAAAAGACTTAAATATAAGACATGAAACACATAGGCATCTCAGACATCTCTTGTAGCAATTTGTTCAGGATTCTTAGGATATATTTCTAAGTGGGATTTGTGAATCACAAGGCAGTTCCATTTTTAATTTTTTGAGGAAACTCCATACTGTTTTCCATAGTGGCTACACCAGCCTGCATTCTCACCACCAGTACACTAGGGTTCCCTTTACGTATGTGTTTTGATTGGAACATTTAAGCCATTTACATATAAAGTGATTATTGATAGATATGTATTTATTAACATTTTATTCTTTTAACTCAACAGCATTATTCTAATTCCAAAGCCAGATAAAGTCCTTACAAAGAAAGAAAGTTTTAGGCCAGTATCTCTGATGAATATAGAGGCTAAAATATTCAACAAAGTATTAGCAAACTGGAGCCGGCAATACATTAAAAGGTCATACACCATCCTAACCGGTTTGGCTCAGTGGATAGAGCGTCGGCCTTTGGACTGAAAGGTCCCAGGTTTGATTCCAGTCAAGGGCATGTACCTTGGTTGTGGGCACATCCCCAGTAGGAGGCAGCTGATCGATGTTTCTAACTCTCTATCCCTCTCCCTTCTTCTCTATAAAAAAAATCAATAAAAGATAGTTAAAAAAAGGTCATACACCATAATCAAGTGGGATTTATTTCAGGAATGCAATGTTGGTTCCTATCTGGAAATTAATAAATGTGATACACCATATAAACAAAATATAGGACAGTGATGGCGAACCTTTTGAGCTCGGTGTGTCAGCATTTTGAAAAACCCTAACTTAACTCTGGTGCCGTGTCACATATAGAAATTTTTTGATATTTGCAACCATAGTAAAACAAAGACTTATATTTTTGATATTTATTTTATATATTTAAATGCCATTTAACAAAGAAAAATCAACCAAAAAAATGAGTTCACGTGTCACCTTTGACACGTGTGTCATAGGTTCGCCATCACTAATATAGTATAAAACACACATGATCATATCAATAGATGAAAAAATAATTGACAAAATCCAGCACCCATTTCTGATAAAAATTCTAAGCAAAGTGGGAATAGAGGGAACATACCTCAATATAATAATGGCCATTATGACAAACCCACAGCCAGTCTCATAGCCAACAGACGAAAACTGAAAGTATTTCCCTTAAGGTCAGGGACAATGCAGGGGGGGTCTGCTCTCACCACTCATTCAACTTAGTACTGGAAGACCTAGCCACAGCAATCAGACAATAAGAAAAAATAAGAGGCATTCAAATTGGAAAGGGAGAATTAAAATTAGCATTATTTGCAGATGTCATGATACTGAATCTACAGAACCCTAAAAATTCCACCAAAAATTATTAAGATTGATAAATGAATTTAGTAAAGTAACAGGATACAAAATAAATATCAAGAAATCAGTTTTATTTTATACAAAAATAATGAACTGTTGGAGATGGAAACTAAGAAAACAACCCTACTTACAATTGTTTAAGAAGAATAAAATACCTAGCAAAAAAATTAACCAAAGATGTGAAAGTCCTGTACTCAGAAAATTATAAAACACTGAAGAAAAAAAATTGAAGAACATCTAAATAAGTGGAAACATATACCATGTTCATGAATAGGAAGATTTAGCATCATTAAAATTTCCATAGTTCCCAAAGCAATCTATAGATTCAACACAATTCCTATCAAGACACCAATGATGTATTTCACAGAATTAGAACAAATATTTCAAACATTTGTATGGAACCACAAAAGACCCCAAATAACCACAGGAATCTTGAGAAGGAATTAAATTGGAGGAATCAGGCTACCTATTATCAAACTACTACAAGGCCATAGTAATCAAAACAGCATTGTATTGGCATAAAAACGGGTGTATAGATCAATGGAACAGAATAGAGACAAGAAATTAACCCAAGGCACTATGCTCAATTAATATTTGACAAAGGAGGTAAAAACTTGCAATGGACTAGATTTGGTCTATTCAATAAAAGGTGTTGGGAAAATTAGACAGATAAGTACAAATAAAGCTAGACCATCTTCTTACACTGCACACAAAAATAAACTCAGAATGGATTAAAGACTTAAATGTAAGCCACAAAACCATAAAAATCCTAGAAGAAAACATAGGCAGCAAAATCTCTGACATTTTTTGTAGAAATATTTTATCTGATATATTGCCTTTGACAAAGGAAACAAATTAAAAAATAAACAAATAGGACTACATCAAACTAAAAATTTTGGGATGGCAAAGAAAACCATCAGCAAAATGAAAAGACAACCCACTTAATGGGAGAACATATTCATCAATGATACATCTGTTAAGGGGTTAATATCCAAAATTTATAAAGAATTTGTAAAACTCAAACAATCCTATTAAGAAATGGGTAAAAGAGCTGAGTAGACACTTCTCAAAAGAAAACATACTGATGGCCAGTGGTGCTTAACATGACTAATTATGAGAGAAATGCAAATGAAAACCAAGTAGCTATAGTTAGAGATAGGGCATCTAAAGAAGTAGATCCAGAGACGGAGAGGCATTGATTGGACTGTCGGGCCTTGGAGGGAAGGTAGGGGAGGGTGGGGGTAAGGGGGAGAGATCAACCAAAGGACTTATATGCAAGCATATAGGCCTAACCAATGGACACGGACAACAGGGGGGTGAGGGCATGAGCGGGGGGATAGGGGGTAATGTGGGGATAAGGACACATATGCAATATCTTAATCAATAAAAAATATATATTTAAAAAAGAAAAAAAAAGAGTAAATGGAGTCCTGAGGATTCGTGTCCTTATAAGAAAGACTCCAGAGCTTACTGGCTCCCTCTTTCACTCCACACACATGCATGGAGAAAAGGACAAGTGAGGACATAGTGAGAGGACAGCTGTCTGCAAGCATAGAAGAAAGCCGCCACCAGAAACGAATTTGGTGGGATCTTGATTTTAGCAGTCATCTAGTATCCAAAATTGTGAGAAAATTCATTTCATTCTCTAAGCTCATCAGTTCTGAGGTATTTTTGTAATGGCAGCCCAAGCTGACTAATACAGGAGGGCACATTCTACTATGTGAGGAAATATTAACCGCAACTCTTCGCTTCTTTTACACACAGTGCCCCAATAATTGTGTATCATCCAAAAAGCCTAGGTAGGCTTCAGGTAACACATGTAGAGCAGCGTTTGTAGTGTTGAATTGGGGCTGGGAGTTCACAGTGACACCATTCACAAGATGAGGAAAAGAATAAACTGGTGCTGACAGGCAAGAAAGGAGTGGATAGCAAATTGGTATAGAAAGGAGCAGGAGTGAGATTGAGATTGATTACATTTGCCTACTGAGACAGGTGTTGTTTGCATAACATAGAACTTGGCTGCACTCACTTTATAACCTTTATTTGTGTACGTGTGTGTGTTTTACTGAAACCTATTTACCCCAGCTTCCTCTTTTTATATGAGCCAGCCTAGTTGAAGTTCTTTTCTGCAACCAAAAGATCTCTGACTTAAAACCAAAACAAAAGCCTCAGAATCTCGAATGGATTTGGTTTACATTAGAAGTTTTCATTTTAAAGTCAAATGGTATATTTTCAAATCCTCCTTTATGCTGCAGGATGAATTCTGCTTTTTGCTAATATTCTTTCACATTCATTTTCAGGGAACTACAAAGGGAGTATCATAGATCAGGGTTTGTATTTCATTCTCCTTTAACAAAGGCACATTTTTCTATGTTTAAATGAAAGTAGTAGAATTTAGAAAATTGGATATGGTTTGATAACATAGCAGAGTTATGTTTCTGACTTTACAGTAATCTTTAAATTACTTGAGGATGTTATTTAAATGAAAAAGTGAGTCAAATATGGTGAAAGATCTAAGTTTTCATACAGAATAAAAGGACAGTTTAATCTTGAATACATTCATCTTAAGAGATACTTAGACCCCAGCTGGCATGGCTCAGTGGTTGAGCATCTACCTATGAACCAGGTGGTCAATGTTCGATTCCAGGTCAGGGCACATGCCTGGGTTGTGGGATTGATCCCTAGTAGGGGGCATGCAGGAGGCAACTGATCAATGATTATCTCTCATCATTGACATTTCTATCTCTCTCCTCTCCCTTCTTCCTGAAGTATATTTAAAAAAAAGAGATACTTAGAGACCCATATGTTGGATAATTTTACATAGTACAATGTAGTCATTCTATACCCCGTGAGCAAACCAAACTGCCAATATTCATTTCTTAGTCTATTGAAAAACATATATTTGAACTTCCTCCCCAAAGTACTGAATCAGAATCTCTGGGGATTGTATACAGTAATGATTGTGGTTGCATGTGTCCATTGAGGATAGAACCGAAAGAGAAAAAGAAAAACAAAATGAAATCTCAAAATTTTCAGTGAAGAATTGCATAGCCTCAGGAATATTCTTAATCTCCTAAAAATCACAATTCCAAAAAACTATATAAAATAAGGATAGCAATTTGACATACATAAATTTCTTCAACCTTCTCCCAAAACCTTCCCATCACCTGTAAAAATATTCTTATTGAATTGTGTCATTTCTAAGCAATTTAAGGGGGAAAAATTAGATGTCATCTTTAGTCCTTCCTTCTCCCACATTTTTGTATCACATATTTTTGTTATATGATAAATATAATCTTACCTAATAATAGACAAACATGTAAATTGACTGTCCCTCTGCTATGCTCACCAGCCAATCAGGAGAGTATGCACATTAACCCAACAAAGATGGCAGTTAATTTGCATTTGTAGGCGCGAAGCAGCAGAGCAAAGACTGAAGGCTCCGGCCAGAGTGAAGGCCTGGGTCCCGGGTGCCGGAGGAAAACTGGTGCTGGCAGCCAGGGAAAGGGAAGGCCTATTGCACAAATCTCTTCATGCAACGGGCCTCTAGTGTATATAAGGAGATTTGGTATTAAACTATGTCAGTTTGATGCCATTTTAAATCACCTTTTTTTTAAAAAAACAAACAAATAAAATAAACCTTCAAGTTGACCTCAACTCAAAACTCTAACTTTTTAGACTCTGAAAACACTTAGGGTTTGGATTCCAGGGAAAACAGGGCAGAGTGGTCAATTAGACTTTCAACAGGTATACTGTTATTTTTTTTTAAGAGATGGGCATTAACTTTGTCTCTAAACACATTTCCTACAGTAGCCAGAGATGGCAAACATATGAACTCAAGTCAGGTTTGCAGAGGGAAGATTAGAGAAGGTTTAACCTCAGTTCATTCTGCAGCTGTTTATAGAACCAAATACATTGCTTTTTCAAAAATGTTGTTTAATGATTATACAATCTCTCATCCTATGTGTACCATCATGTGACTAATACATTAAGCAGAGTTTTTAGTATCTTTTTCCCATTCTTCTGCATGATTTTTCAAGTACCTGAATATATATATTAGCTATAAAATATTTGGTATGCAAATGATCACTTGAATAAATTTGAAATATCTATATACAATTGCAGCCTGAAAGAAAAATATTCCAGAAAAGTTGTAGGATGAAAGTAATAAAGATGTCAAAATACAAAATACATAGGTGACAGTATTTTTTATACCTACTTCTGTTTTTTAAAGTAATCTTTATTGTAAACTGTCTGTTTTAATAAACAAATTTTAAGTTGGTAAGGCCATGGTTTTGACAAATGCACACACCCATATAACTGCCACCCCAATCAATATAAGAATATTTGTCTCCTCAGAAATTTCCCTTGGGTTCTTAGTATGTTGATACCTCTATCTGCCCACAATCATCCCCAAGCAATAAATAATCTTATTTCTATCCTTATGGAACAATTTTGCCTTTTGTAGAATTTCAAGTAAGTAAAAACATTCAGAAAATATTATGATAGCCCTATTTTGTTATTTCTCTCTGCAAAAGTTTGTAACATTTATTTGTGTTTTTACCAATAGTTTGTACCTTTTTATTTCTGAGTAGTGTTCCTTTTTATGAGTATTACACAATTAGATTCGTTTATTCTTCTGCTTAATAGACATATCAATGATGGTTCCAAGTTTAGGGTACTGATGAATTTTTATTAGTTTTTAAACTTTACTTGTTTGTGATAAGAAGTAGCAAATATGTAAATATTCTACATAGCCTCTGTCTTTTTAAAAGTATTCACTTTTTTTTTTTTTTAACAGAGAGAGGATTGGTACTTGCTCATAAGACGTTTAAAAAACTTGTGTTTTCATGACAATACCATCTCTTTGGGATAAATTTGCTAGGTCACATGGAAGTGAATTTTTTAACTTTACAAGATTATCAAACTGGTTTTCAAAGTAGTTCCAAGTTTGACACTGCAACCAACCATATGTGTAAGCTCAGATTGCTCTGCATACTTGCTATCACTTCATATTGTGAGGCTTTTAAATTTTAGCCTTCTATTGGTTTTAGTTTTCATTTTCTAGGTGACTAATGATGTTGAAGGTATTTTTAATAAACATTTTATTTTGGAACTATTTTATATTTATAGAAAATTGTGAAGACATATGGAGTTTTCCTATACTCTGTACCTAGTTTCTCCTGGTATCTTACATTGATGTGGTATTTTTTACAATTAACAAATGAATATTGGTACATTATTATTAAACCTCATGCATTATACATAATTTCTAAGTGTTTACCTAGTATCCTTTTACTGTTCCAGGATCCAAACCTTCTTGTCATAGTCCGATTCTCTTATCATAGTCTGAACTCAGTCTTGGAATCTCCCAACCTCCTAAATCACTCTATCCTTACTTTTTCATACATTAAAGTTCATTTTCTGTGTTGTAAAGTTCTATGGGTTTGCACTTATGTGTAACACTATGTGTCCACCTTTATAGTAACACTAGAGGCCCAGTGCACGAAATTCATGCAAGAGTAGGCCTTTTTTCCCCAGGCTGCCAGCACTGGCTTCCCTCTGGCACCTGGGACCCAGGCTTCCCTTGCAGCCCCAGCTTCGTCCAGAAGGTCATCCAGTCTAATTAGCATATTATGCTTTTATTATTATAGATAGAGAATAATTTGCTACTCTAAAAAATTCTGTGCTTCATCTGCTTACCCCTTTTCCTAAATCATGGAAATCACTATTTTACTGTCTGTAAGTTTTTATTTGTCCAGAATTGTATCAGATTAAAATCATACATTTTTAAATTGGTTTCTTTCACTTAGGAATATGCATTTCATGTTTCTACATGACTTTTCATGGATTGAGAGCTTCTATCTTTTTCTCACTGAGTGATATTTCTTTGCATGGAGTATATCACTATTGGTTTACAATTCACCTGATGATAACCACATTCATTATTTCTACTTTTTGGCAATTCTGAACAAATCTTCCATAAGTATGTCCAGGTTTTTGTGTAAATATAAGTTTTCAAATAAATTGGAAAATACCTAGGAGTATGATTGTGATTAGCTTTATAAGCATCTGCAAAATCATTGAAGTTTGGCTGCTATAGCCATTTGCATTTTCATCAGCATGGATAAGAGTCCTGCTGCTCACCATCCTTGCAAGCATTTGAATTTTTAGGAATTTAATTTTCTTTTATTTTAGCTATTCTAATAGGAATATGTAGAAATATCTCATTATTTTGATTTCCAATTAAATGATTTTTCTTTTTTGAGGCTAAATAATATCTCATTGTATGTATATATCACATTTTTTATCCATTCATCTGTTGATGGACTATACTAATGGATTTACCTATTTCTCTTTGCAACTTTTTAACTTTTTGACTCACATTTTGATGTATTGCCATTAGTTGTAAACACGTTGTGGATTTATGTCTTCTTTGAGAAATGACCCCTTTATCAAAATGTAATATCCTTCTTTATCACTGATAATCTTCCTTGTTCTGAAGGCTGCTTTTTCTGAAATTACTATACCTACTCCAGATTTCTTTTGATTAATGTATTAGTATGGTATGCCTTTCTTTTCCCATTTCAGATGGTGTTTATTATTGCCTTTTAGCATACAATTCTTTAAGTCAAACATTACAGATCAATAAATAGGAACTGAGATATATAAGCTTTTAATCTGAAGCTTTGCATTAATGATATTAGAAAAACCTCTTCTTAAGAATATAAATAACCCCTTAAACAAATATAACCCCTTGCTTATTTCCATAGTAATCCATGTTACTTTACTGGAGCTCTATTTATGTGGTAACACGTTGGTGGAGGGAAAGTGTTCTACAATTCTATAACTGAGTCTCAATCTTTTAGTGAGCCTATGTTCCTGGCCTGTAGCATAGAATGTGTTTCTCAACTGACCCCACTATCTTTAGATAAGACAGGGAGGCTTGAGGGGCTGGACTTGAGTAATTTTCATTCTACTGTGTTGGATAAATGTCTGGCGAAGTCTTTTCCACTGCGGAGGAAGCCTTTACTCTGGGGTATACTCTGGAAATATTTAAACATGGTTAAATTTCCACCCCCTGCCAAAGACAAGAGGTGCTTTGGTTTTGGTTTATCTATGTATGTATGCATTTATGTATGTATGTATGTATGTATGTACGCATGTATTTTTGTTTTTCAACATGAGATCCTGTTGTGGTTCATGAAGTTGTGCTTCCCTACAAATAGGACCGCTGAGTTTCTAACTCCGAGGCAGCCAACACCCTGCCTCCCATAATTCATCAAAGGTTCCGTGTACTTTATTGGCTCCTGCTCTGCATAAGCAGATCTCAGCTGTGCCTTTCCATATACTCCTGTCTCTGCAGAGATGTTATAAGGATGGGAGTGACAGTCTTCAAACTTTATGTTTCAAAACTGAGTCTGGAATTCCATGTTGGACATATTTTCATGGGCCATTGACCATTCGTATGTCCACTTTTAACTGTCTGTTCAATTATTGTGCATATTTTAATAGTTTTTATCTTTCTAATTTAGTTTTGTTTTTACATAATTTGTATACCCTTTCTTTGCAGATATATGTTGTAAATACTTTCCTCAAGCATGTGGCTTGCATGTTTATTTTCCGAGCATTGTCTTGTACTGAACAAATGTTTCTAATTTTACTAAACATTTTTGTATGTTTTATGGTTATTGTTTTTTTAGCCTAAGAAAATTTTGCCTGTGTTACACTGGGACAATTTTCTCCTATATTTTCTTCTAGAATTATTACAGATACATTTTATATTTAGGACTATGATCCAATTTAAGTTAGTTTTGTGTAAAGTGTGATGGTGTATCGACATTCTTTTTTATCATATTGTACTCAGCACTTCCAGCACAATTTATAGAATATATTATCCTTTCCTAACTAAAATGTGTCAGTGCCTCAGTAAAAATCCATTGATCATATAAGTGTGTTGTCCTTACTAGTATATGAATAATGAGGATCATTTTCACATGTATTTAAAAACAAATGAATATAGTTTAAATACTTTTTAAAAAATCGCCCAGGTAAATACATCATCTGTTAGTTTGTGTGATGGATGTTTATTGTTTGTTTTTAAATAATGGCCAATTTTTAATATAATATTTTTCATGTTTTTTTAATAATGGCCAATTTTCCATACTAAAATGCAGTAAAGACACATTTTTAGAATTGCTTTTTAAAGGCTGTTTATTGTTCTTAAATTCTCTCCTGAGAGAGCTGGTATCACGTACTGAAAAGCCAGTCACTGGAAATATCAATCCTGCTGCTTTTTTGAGATACTGAGAATTCTTTCAAAGCTGATAACTAACTAACTAACTAACTAACTAACTAACTAAACAAACCAACCAATCAAATCATATTTGTTAAACTGAGTCTTTGAAATGGTCGATGGTGACTTAAAACACTAGCAATTGTTTCAATGTTGTTTTGTCAGGAGTGAAAACAAAATCAGTAAATAACATTTTAACTTATTACTACTCATTTTCACAAATTAAAATTCACAATATTTTATATATCATATTACATACACTGTATTTCATTCTTTATGTTGCCACCAAAACTCTTTGAGGGTTAAACATTCTATTTCATTAAACCTTCCGGAATCTTGATTCTGCCACTAACTTGTGTTGAAGTTGGATTCAAAATGATAACCACCTCACAGTAGGAAAATACAATTGTCTCTTATGAGGTTTTTTTTTTTTTTCAATCTCTGCAGATTTTTAACCCATTGCTCATTTCTCATTTGAAGACTTTTTCTTCCCTAACTTTATTTCCTATGTTCTTCTTCTCAATTTATTTGTTTATCTGAGAATTCTCTCTGATTTCAGTTATTCCAGATCTCAAAATAAAACTTTCTTCAAAATTACATGTGCAGCTCTCTAGCCTTCTATCCCTATGCAATTTGTGTCATCTCATCTCTGGAAGTCTTATTACTTATTTGAACCTTTATATTTCAAGCCTATGACACTGACTTAGTTTTTCAAATCCAAGTTGTCACTTAAAATAAAACCCTGAATATTTATAGTTACTGATCCATTGGCACCCCTAATTAGGATAAGGATGCCCCCCAAATCATACATAACTTTAAAAAATTTTTAATGCAATCAAATTCAATGCACAGTTCTATATTTTTGGCTCTCTTTTTCTAAAAATATGAAATGCAATACAAATCTACTTACTAATGTCAATGTATATTGTTTTACTGTTTTATGAAAAATTTAAACATTCACAGTTAAGAGGGTAATATAATTATCTCTTTACCCATAATTATAAATACAATGGTCTTCCATTTTTTTGCAATTTATGCCTGTACATCTCTACTAAATTATTACTACTATTAATATGATTACTTTATTAATATACTTACCTGAAATATATGACTCTTACCTACACATTTTTGACAAATGCATATAATTATAGTGAACATACCCCTATCATAATAACAAATATTTATATCTCCCCCAAATTTCTCACATATTATTTCTTTTTACAAAATATGTTTTTATTTATTTCATAGAGAGGAAAGGAGAGGAAGAGAGAGCAATAGAAACATCAATCAGTTGCCTACTGCACATCCCCTCCTGGGGATTGAGCCTGCAATCCAGGTATGTGCCCTGACTGGGAATTTATCGAGGAGCTCCTGTTTCATAGGTTGACACTCGACCATTGTCACACCAGCCGGGCATTCATCATTTCTGACTTAACCCAACATATACTAAAAATCTGCCCTTCTGCTTTTCTTTTTAATGTTGCATCACTTCTATTCCAAAACTTCAGATAATATGAATCAAAAGTATGTATTATGTTGTGTTTTGTGTGCGTGTGTGTGTTTTATGGGAAAATATATGTGAGATTTATTCATGTCATGTATCAATAATGTATTCTATTTTATTGCTGCCACATTCTATCATATGAGTATATCACAATTTATTTATCTATTATCCCAATAATGGGCATTTGATCTTCTGCTCTAGAATGTTGTGAATAAAGTTGCTATGAACATTACTATAAACATCTTCTTTTAGAATATGATCTGACTCCTTTTTTTAATTTTAAAAATTTCTTAAAATTTTTCTAAAACATATTTTTATTGATTTCAGAAAGGAAGGAAAAGGGAGAGAAAGATAGAAACATCAATGATGAGAGAGAATCATTTATTGGCTGCTTCCTGCACGCCCCCTACTGGGGATCCAGCCTGCAAGCCAGACATGTGCCCTTGACCGGAATTGAACCTGGGACCCTTCAGTCTGCAGGCTGACACTCTATCCACTGAGCCAAGCTGGCTAGGGCTAATCTTTATTGTTGAAAATATCACATATGTCCCCTTTTCTCCCCCATTGACCTTTTCTGGCCCGCACCCCCCACCCTAGGCCTTTGCCACCCTATTGTCTGTGTCCATGGGTTATGCATATATGCATACAAATTCATTGGTTGATCTTTTCCCACCCACCCACTCTCCCCTGCCTTCCCTCTGAGGTTCCACAGTCTGTTCCATGCTTCTATGTCTCTGGATCTATTTTTGTTCATCAGTTTATTTTGTTCATTAGAGTTCACATATGAGTGAGATTATGTGATACTTATCTTTCTCTGACAACCTTATTTCGCTTAGCATAATACTTTCCAGGTCTATCCATGCTGTTGCAAATGATGAGCTCTTTCTTTTTTACAGCTGCATAGTATTCCATTGTGTAGATGTACCACAGTTTTTTAATCCACTCATCTGCTGATGGAAACTTAGGCTGTTTCCAAATATTAACTATTGTAAATTGTGCTGCTATGAACATAGGG
>NW_005363397.1:1296836-1313206 GCF_000412655.1 Myotis brandtii
GCACAGAGCAGGGCCGATCAGGGGGTTGAGGAGCTCCCCCCGTCACTCACAGAGCAGGCTCATCAGAGGGTTGGGGAGCTCCCCCCGTCACGCACAGAGCAGGGCCGATCAGGGGGTTGAGGAGCTCCCCCCGTCACTCACAGAGCAGGCCCATCAGAGGGTTGGGGAGCTCCCCCGTCACTCACAGAGTAGGGCTGGTTTCACATCTTACATTTAAGTCTTTTATTCATTTTGAGTTTATTATTGTGTATGGTTTAAGTTGGTGGTCTACTTTCATTTTTTTGCGTGTACCTTTCCTATTTTCTCAACACTATTTATTGAAGAGACTGTTTTGACTCCATTGTATGCTCTTGCCTCCTTTGTCAAATATTAATTGAGCATAATAGCTTGGGCCAATTTTTGGGTTCTCTGTTCTGTTCCATTGATCTATATGTCTGTTCTTTTGCCAGTATCATGCTGGTTTAAGTACAGTGGCTTTGTAGTACAACTTGATATCTGATATTGTGATCCCTCCTACTTTGATCGTCTTTCTCAAGATTGCTGCAGCTATTCAGGGTCTTCTTTGGTTCCATATAAATATTTGGAGTGTTTGCTCTAGGCCATTGGTATTTTAATAGGGATTGTATTGAATCTATAGATTGCTTTGGGTAGTATGGAAATGTTAATGGTGTTGATTCTACCAATCCATGAACATGGCATATTCTTCACTTGTTTATATCTTCCTCTGTCCCTTTTTAAAAATGTCTTCCTTAGAAGACTATTCTGAGACTAAAAGACATTTTCATATTTCCCAATAAATTCACCAAGTTGATCTTAGGTAGAATCTTGCTTTCTATCTCAAATAGAGGCTTGTAATTCTTTCATTTTTCATTGACATCCATGTCTAAAGAGAAGTCCTAATCTATATGCTAATGACTTTTAATATTTAGGTCACTTCTATCTATTCTCTTTTGTTTATTGATGATTTTGGCTCTGGTTTATAGTTCTTCTCTTCTTCTCATAGTCTTTTCAGGTGTTTCTCCCCCTTTGTTACCCTGCTTACTTTTCATGGTACATCATTTAATAATTATTTCCTCAATAACTTTATCTCCATCATACCAGAAATTCTAATGTTCTTAATGGGAAAATCTTCCAGCTAAGCAAGAAAATGTAGCTGACCAATTCCTCCCCATATATTCCTTTTATTTTTTTGTTACTATGTGTAATTATTGCTCCACTCTCCTTTCCACATGTGGAGAAGAAGAAAACAAAAACTCTTCTAACTCAACTAACACAACTGAAACAGTTTGCAAAAGTTTAGAATATAGTCAGAATCAATAAAAAGCCATAAAACAAGAAGTTCTGTCTATTTTGTTTATCGATGCATTAATAGTCTCTTGCATACAAGAGAACTGAATAAACATTTGTTCAATAATTGAATAAAAAAATATAAAATGGAACCTTAAAATAGTCTTAAAATACAGATATGTTATTTTGCCATATGTAATTATGTCCTGGGATTATAATGTCAGTCTCTTATATGTTATCCAGTTTCCCAGTGTGCTATCACAACCATACAAATATATTTCTTGTGTATTTTGACCTTTCTCCCGATGTAAATTGCCATTCTAACATCTATCCTATATTATATAGTTTCTAAACAGTTTGACCCTTTTGGTCAAGAACAAAGGAGAATGATTTTGTGAGCATCACATCTAGACCTTCCCTACCAGATATAGTTTCTGGTCTCAAGAACACTACTTCTCCTTGGGTGAAATGCAAGTAAAAATATTAATATTTTATATTTCTATGTTTGCTTACTTCTTACAGATGCCATAGTAAAATGAAATACAGTATAAAATTATAGCATCTATGTAGTTGAATAGCATACATATCTATATATATAAAACCCTAATATGCAAATAGACCGAACGGTAGAACAACTGGAACAACCAAACAACCGGTCACTATCATGCGCGCTGACCACCAGGGGGCGTGTGCGAAACATGGCAGGTGTTGGCTGCAGAGGGATGGTGGAGCAGGTAAGCGGGGGCACCAGACCAAGGTGGGGCACCGGTCACTGTCATTGGGGCGAACCTCTGGTGGTTACTGAAAATTCTTTGCTCCCATGCGCCGTAGTCCCTCCGGTTACTGAAAATTCTTTGCTCCCATGTGCCGTGGTCCCTCCGGTGCTAGCACCTGCTGCTGGTGCAGGCCCCACTTGCACCTGCTGCTGGCGCCCGGCGCCAACCCCAATCGCTTCTCCATCTCCCCCAGCTACTGAGCCCTCCGGTGCTAGCACCTGCTGCCGGTGCAGGCCCCACTTGCACCTGCTGCTGGCATCCGGCCCCAACCCCAATCGCTTCTCCATCTCCCCCAGCTACTGAAGGGCGATCGGGGCAGCAGCCACTGCTTGCCCGGCAGTGGGAGCGGGGCTGCAGGCAAACAGGGGACCAGGGGCCGTGGCTGGAGAGGCTGGGAAGGGGCGCAGAGGATGGCGGAGACCCACCCCTGTGCCCACTGCAGCCTCACAGCCCACAGTTCCTTTCAAGGTGCACAAGTTCGTGCACTGGGCCCCTAGTAGTAAAAATAAACCATTAAGAATATCAATGAAAATCAATGCATGATGTCTTTCTTTCCCAGATATAAACTCAGAAAATATTCCTCCTACCAAGAAATATTGGGACTCTCCTTATGATTCTTCAGTTAACCAGAAACCTCAAAAATATTTCATAATTTAATAAGATGTTAAAAAGATCATCAACCTCCAACTACAACACATTGTTTTAATATAGGGATATTTTTAGTATCTACAAAGAATTACTCAAAAGATAAATAAAACAAAAATATAATATATTTTAAATATTGAAAGCATTACAAAAACATTAGTGACTGATATTCAATTTCCTTTGTATAACAAACCTGAACCCACCATTTCTGTCAGTAACAGCAAACAATCCAGACTGAATTCTTGCAGAGGCAATTTCAACACTAAGCAATTGTGCACATGACTCATAAATCATTTCCAAAATCTAATGCATGTAGGGGCACAGAAAACATGACAAAAAATCCTAAAACTTAAACTAACCATACTGTCAATATGTCTCCCCCTATGCTGTTCTTATGCATATGCAATGAGAGTGTATGCCTCAGGAAATACTACAAGAGCATTAAATACTCTAATGAACACAACAAGCTATCATTTCTATTCAGTCTTAGCTGAGCCTAAGTTACAGGAATATTTTAAAGATTTCATATCAGCTTGGAAAATGAAACAGAAATTTGAATATAAAAATGCACATATTCTTTTTCTAAGAAAGAGAATTATAGTTTAATTATAATTAGATAATATTTAAATTAGGAATTGAAAAGCATTATGTTAACTAATATTTTAATAGAGCAGCTTTGTTTAGAATGTGGAGCTGCTTCTGCTTGATAGAATGGAATACAATTTGTCAACTCTTCTTTACTACTGTGTCTATATCTGTATAGATAATTAAAAGTTGGTATATAAGATTCTCAGTTTGCAGTAACATAGTTTTTTATAGCCTTGGGTAGTTTAAATGTAAATAACATGTATGTGTTTCTTCCCCTACTTGTCTCCTGTAATCATCTAACATTATGTTAGTAATGACAGTCTGGGATAAAATGAAAAGCACAATTATTGACATGAAGGATAAAGCAAAAGCGTAACGAGAAATCTCACTCTAGATATCAAGCAATGTTTAATTTTGCTTACTCAGTTGACATGCTTCAGAATAGTCTCATGAGTCCAAAAATCCAGGATTACAGTCTGTCAGGCATGATTTCTGCCTTTTCATTCAATATTCATCTCATGTGAAATGTAGAGAGCCATCTGGGTAATCAGAGAATTTGCTTTTGCCAAGTATAAAGAGCATAAGAAATGAAACTGGTGTTGTCAATCTTGTCATTACTCCACTCTATGGAGGATTTATGTCTCTACTATATTTTATTTACACAAACATAATCTCTAAGAGAAATTTCCAACAAGTTTGAAATTTCTAACAAATTTCTCTAAGTTTGATTTCCACTAGAGTTAATAAAGTGTGCTTCCAATAAATAGTATGTGAGCATTGATGATGAAATAATGAATTAACCTACAACAAACACTATTGAGTGAACATAGCTTGAAACAGAATTTTATCTATAAGCAGATATGACATATGAATGAAAATATACACATGAGTATCTGTATTAATCTGTATTAATTGTTTATTGTGTTTCTATGCCACTTTCACTGATGATTTAGGAGAACACATACAATTATTTCCATAAAATGTGTTTATATCCTTGGATAATAGCACTGTGAAGCTCGTCATTTAGTATTCCTTTCCACAGTAATCCACAAAATTGCTGAACCTAGATAAAGTCTCAAAATGGCCCTGAATCTAAATTTTTAAAAACTATATCAAAAACTGTAAAATAATTGAGTTTACTCTACTTGTGGGCTAATGAGTTAGCCTGAAATTTTTTATATACTAACTAGAGGCCCAGTGCACGAAATTCGTGCACCAGTAGGGTCCCTCAGCCTGGCCTGCGGGGATGGGGCCAAAATTGGCTCTTTGACATTCCCCGAGGGGTCCTGGATTGCGAGAGGATGCAGGCCAGGCTGAGGGACCTCACTAGTGCACAATCAGGGCCAGGGAGAGATGTGGGAGGTTGGCTAGCTGGGGAGGGACCGTGGGAGGACTTCAGGTCTTGTCCGGCCCGTCTCGCTCAGTCCCAAATCAGCCAAACCCCAACAGTAAGCTAACCTACTTGTCGGAGCATCTGCCTCCCGGTGGTCAGTGCACATCATAGCGAGTAGTTGAGCAACCTTAGCGCATATCATTCATATTACGCTTTGATTGGTTGAACGGCCGACCAGATGACCGGGCACTTAGCATATTAGGCTTTTATTTATATAGGATACTGATAGAAGAGACCCTACCCTATCCCTTAGTCAGCAACACAGGTAATTTCTTACAGCACAAAAAGCAGCCAGGGTAGTAACTTCGTATAGATTCTCCACAGGACAACTCAAATAAAGACACTTTAGGAAACTCTGAGTTTTGTAGACAGCTGACACATGTGCTCATTCTCCCTACTAGAGAGTAAGAACAATTACTTACTAAGCAGTTTTCCTCTGGGGAGAGGAGAAATGCATCTCTCTGGTTACTATATGGACATGTACACTCAAGCCCCCAGGAAACAGAAGGAGAGATTTTTTTGTGTCCAAATCTTTTCAGATATTTCTAACTTTGCAGAAATGCTATCTTTTGTGCTTGTTGTTCAAACGGGTGCCTTTGCTTCCAAGACCTGGAAGTAGCAGAAAAGTGAAAATATTCAAGGTGAATTGTCTCTCAACAGATTCACTCCTGGTTTCCACATGGTTCAGTTTCCTTGGTGAATTTTCTCATGCATATTCCACTCCATCAGTATCTGATTCATCTAACACTAGAAAAAAATCCATTCAGGGTTTGGGTAGCTTTTAAAGCAACCATCAGCAGGAATCTGGACATCCAAATAAGGGCGACTTCCAGTGATGACCTCAGTCATGATCCCCAAGGTCCTGGATGTAGCCAGCTGAAGAAATCTCACAGTCCTTTAAAAAGCCAGGTGTCTTTTCCTTACTTTTCTGTGTCGACGCTTTCGCCTGTCTTAATGCATTATTCCAGATACAACATCATGTCTGCACACAGTTTCTGGCTTAGCCTGCAAGGTGGAGGTCTGGAAATTCTGCCACCAGTGCGAACTCCAGCCAGGGAGCTGAGGCTAACCTGAATGTCTTTCAGTGTTGAGATAGTGTCATTAATCACTTGAGGTAAAGTTACAGACAGGTTATACCACCTTATCTAATTGAATTACTAACATGGTAGTTAAAACTGCCCAAAGAGTATGCCTAAATAATGAGTTAATTATCTCTCTGGGAAGGTCATGTGAGTAACTGAAGGAAACCTTATTTCGGAGGAAGTTCTGCAGTCATCCGAGTGACATATGAATTACCAATGGCGATTCTTTAGACACTCTGTAACCACCCTAAGGTGCAAATCATGATGTTTTGGAGAAGAGGCAAGATAATATCAGGCCTCTAAACAAGAACTATAACCTAGTGGGCAAACATGTTGTCTCTGGAAACTGTTATTGTTTCTAATTTTGGAGCCCCTGTTTGGGGTGTATATCAATAAGAGATGTACTTCAGTGGTGCCTCCAAAGTGGCATCTTACAGGGTCTCCCATGAGGCATGCTAGCTTGTTAGTAATCCTTCGGGTTCCTAGTTCAGTCTAAGAAATGGAGTCCAATCCTTGGTTTGAAGCCCAGTCTAATTGGTCTTGTTTGTCTACAATATCAATGAGGTTGTACTCTTCATTTTCATGGTATCAATAAGCAGAAGCATCTCAAAATGCTACACTTAGTAATTTCAAGAACGAAATCATCCACTGAGGTCTCTAACTTTAGGAATCCCCCCAAAAATATTTAATATAGTTCAAAGCTTCATACTAATTTTAAGAACCTTTACAAACCTTCAGGAGTCCAAAGCCTCATACTAACTTTAGGAACCTCTGGATATTTTCTCCTCTTGCCTTGAGAAAAGAGAGAGAAAACAAGCAACAACAACACAAACAACAACAACAACAAGCACATCCTTTGGACTGCTTGTGATTAAGGCAGCCTTATTATATCCCTCAGCCTGACTAAACTTCAGACAGGTTGCTTCCTAACTATAGGCACCAGATCTGCCTTTTATTACAGCACTAGAGGCCCGGTGCATGAATTCGTGGGGTCCAGCCAGCCTGCCCTGATGGGGGTTTATTGGGCTGGGCCAGGGGGAGGGACCACAAGAAGTTGGCTGGCCAGCCCCACCCCCAATCAGGGTGGAGGGGGCCCCACCCCTGATCTGGGTGGGGGGCCTATCAGGGGCCAGACCAGCCAGGGGGAGGGGGGAGGGGCCACGGGCAGTTGACAGACCAGCCCCACCCCCAATCAGGGTGGAGGGGCCCCGCCCCTGATTTGGTGGGGGGGCCTATCAGGGGCCAGACCAGCCAGGGGGAGGGGCCGTGGGAGGTTGGGGGGCAGTTCGGGGCCCCGATTGGGCCAGTTGGCTGCCTCAGTGCACGTCATAGTGACCGGTCGTTCCAGTCGTTCTGGTCATTCTGGTCACTTGGCTTTTATATATATAGATTTTCTTTAGAAAACTTAAAATTGCAAACTCTATCTTTTCAAGGTAGTTAAACCTTCTCCTACCCTCTTACCAGTTTTATAACCCAAAAACCTAGGAACCAACTCTGAGATATAATTATTAAGGAAGATATTGCTCTTATCTCCCAGTCTTTATTGGGGCCAGGGATAGGAGCCTAACTTCAGTAGACGCCAATTAGCAAATACAAAAGACCTAATCACATGGAACAACCTCCTTCCTAACAGCCTCCAGTATTTTTCCACTGACTCACCTTAGAGCTTAAATACTCTCCTGTATTTTGTTTTTGTAGACTTAAGTTCAATCTTGATCTCCCATTTGCAGAAGTCCAATAACGTCTTTCCTTGCCTGTTAACTCTCTGCAGTCCAATTTCATTAGATACTTGTTTCAATACTACGTCCCAGTTTCCAGTTTGTAACTAGTGTCCAAATCATTCTCCTTTGCAGGCAATGTAAAAGACTACATATTGACCCTAGCTGGTATGGTTCAGTGGATAAAGCATTGGACTGTAGACTGAAGGGTCCTGGGTTCGATTCTGGTCAAGGGCACATGCCTGGGTTGCGGGCTAGTAACGGGCATGATTGATTATTCTCTCTCATCATTGATGTTTCTAACTCTCTCTTCCTTCCTCTCTGAAATCAATAAAAATATTCATTTAAAAAAAAAAAACTACATATTGTCCAATGCACCATGCAGATTAGTCAGCATATCACTGATTCCCATGGACTTCCCTAAGTCACTGGATACACAGACCTACTGTGTACCTATTCCAGATGAATATCTCTCTGACAGTACCTGATCCTTGCTACCAGACTAAAAAGCCAGGAACTCTGAAGAATCTGAGATTATCTTGCATACAAGCTAATAGGTTAGCCTGATATCATTTTATTTGCATATACTGACAGACGCAGAGGAAAAACAACTGCTAGAATAGCATCTTAGTATCCAAATCCCCACAGAATAACATAATATAGACTGGACATTTGCTGCACAGACAGTGGTGTTATATCATAAGAAAGAAACCATAAAATGTAGGAGACAAATTTTTTAACATCTGCTCTTCCTATGAAAGAGAGAAAGGGAGGGAGGGAGGGAGGGATGGAGGGGAGAGAGATATAGGAGGAGAGAGAGGAGAAAAAGAGAGGTTGATTTTTCATTGTATCTTCCAAGGGAGAGAAAGGATCTCTTGGTTTATTCGTCTAGAAAGTAATCAAACATCTCCAGAAAGAAGGATGGACAGGGACTTACACATTCAAGTTTCTCTGGGCCTATTTCCAGTGTTCAGTGCATTTTTGATATTCAAGCACACTCTTTGCTCTGAAGTAAAATGAAATTATCCAGTAATACTTGTCATCCAACAGCAAGATAATGTTGAATTTGACTCTTATTCTTCAAAAAACATACTGCCCTCATCACTGTCATTGATTTAGACCAACTTCATAGGATATTGTCTTTGTGTTTAAATATCCAGATTATTGATGCCCTCAATGATACACTGTGGCATAGATCTACCATATCTAAGGCATGTGATTAAACTCTTGGAGAATACCAAAACAATGATCTGCAAATCTTGGCTTTAAAAATCTTGGTTATTAAGATATTTGTATGAATATATATAAATCATTAAACTAAATTGAAAAGAAAGTAAATAGAAGAATTCATAATTCCATTTAATAGACATCATTTTTGAGATGTATCTTTAAGGTTAACAAGAATTAGCTTTCATAGACAGTGCAATGAAAAATATTTTTTAAAACTAAAATTGACATACCATACATGATGCTATTTTGAATAAAATGGTGAGTTAAGAAAAATTGCATGCACAAGTTATGTTGATTTAAAACACATTTATATTTCTTAATTACTTTTATGTTATTAATGACTTTTACATTCTATTATATTTATGAAATCTATTAAGAACTGCATTTTCAGATATAAGTAACTTTTTCAATTATTAAACCTGTTACTGTTCTTAACAGGTCTCATTAAGCAAACTACTGAGAAATGTTTAGAAATAATCCTATATAATAAAAGCATAGTATGCAAATTGTCCCCTCCACCGGGAGTTGTCCAGGAGTTTGACCAGGGGGCCAGGCTGGCTGGGGGAAGGGAGGGAGGCCCTGGCGGTGACAGGTGGCCAGAGGAACGGAGGGAGTATCCGGCCAGCAGCCGGCAGCTGCTAGGGACCCTACCAGTGCACGAATTTCGTGCACTGGGCCTCTAGTTTTAATATAAAATATCAGAATTCCAGCCAAAATGCTAGCATTGGTAGTTAGTTAATTATTAATAAAGGAAGGGAGCAAAGGGAATGAGACATTGGGCCTAATAAAAGAGAAGGGAGCAGCACTGGCTAAGCTTAATTAGGTCGGAAGCTACAGCTTCAGGCACACTCCAGGGGAAAGCATCATTGCCCATCCATGCTTGTTCCTCTGTGTAGGGAGCTAGGATTTTCCCAGGGAACAGCCCATCCTCTGGTCCCGGGATTATGGAGGGTCAGGTCAGGGAGAGAAGGAGGGGCATTCCTCTGCTGGGCACAACCCAGGGGAAGCCAAGGTAGCACAGGGGGAGGTCCCTCCACTATGAGGCAAGCACAGTAGGAGCCAAGATGACCATAAAGGGTATTTGCCTAGTTTGGGAAAAGGATCAGACTGGATAAGGGACACAGAACTCCAGAGACACAAGCAAGCAAAGGATTGGGAAACTGGTTAGTTTGAAAGAGCGCCCGGACCTTCCCAAGCCCAAGATAATGCAATCAGAGTCTAGCAAAGGCCTCTGGCTCAGTAGCTCACGTTCATTCATTCGTTCCTTCACATGTTCTCTTTCTCTTTACAGCCATGTCAGCCTAGCAGCCCTGCAGGCCCCAAGCAGGGCCCCCACGTGTGGCCTGGCAGCTGCGCAGACTCCAGACGGGCTCTAAGCGTGAGCCTGGACACTGGACCCTGGATGGGGCAATGCAGGGCAGCAGGGCCCAGTCAGGAGCAACGGCTAACCCACCTGAATGGGGACAGAGACTGAACTGCGGTCCAGAATTTCTGCACCTTGGCTTTCTTCTGGGCTTGATAAAAACAAGAGTGGACTTCTCTTCTCCCACAGAAGGATGGACAGAGAGGAGACACTGGGGCCCTGGGGCAGTCTTTTGTTTCTAATCCAATAAATCTCACCACTACATCTCACCCTCCCATAGGTGGGTCTTCGACATGTTTATCTTGCAACTTCACGGAAGGATCCCATTTCCACTGAAAACAAAAGGTCTATTTTGTTTCATACTGATAGGGGGAAGGGCACAGAATAAGAATAGAGCTGTAGTTGTTTAATAATTACTCACCTTACTAACTAGGATAAGAGGTTTGCTTACAGACCCTGGGTAACTGGAAGATGAAACAAGGCTGGGAAAAGATAAGATGCCTCGATGGGTCCATTACTCAGAAAAGAAATACATTTTGAGGACAGACCAAGGACAGGACATAGTTTGATTTGGTTGCTATGCCCAGACCCTGACCCCCTCCAGACCTTCGCCTCAGTAACACTGACCAGTCCCTGGTCCCAGAAATATGCTGAGTTGTTTGTAACATCATAGAAGACAAGTGGCCCGGTGCATGGATTCGTGGACATTGAAAGGAAATATTTTAATAATGCTATTCGCCCTTTCTCTATGATAGAAATGTCAACAAGAACAACCAAATTCACAATCGACAATGACAGATACATGTGATTGGCACCAGCGAGAGCTTTATATGTATCATGCATGCTAAAGTCAATGTTTCTTTTTAAATTGCCAGTGCGCGTCATATGTACTGGTCGGTCGACAATGACAGATACATGTGATTGGCACCAGAGAGAGCTTTATATGTATCATGCATGCTAAAGTCAATGTTGCTTTTTAAATTGCCAGTGTGCGTCATATGTACTGGTCAGACAGACATATGGTCGGTCACTTAGCCTTTTATATATATAGATTAGCCACCTTTTATTGGACTTTGTGCTACTAAAGGCTGGACTGCAGACCCTCCCCACCCCTGCCCCTGTTACACTGTAGCTCCCAGCTGCACGGAGTCATCTTCTCCTTCACCCATATATAATCAGCCACCTGGTGAGAAGAGGGAGACAGAATTTTGGGGTGACCAACTGCTCTCCTGGAAATTATTGAAATATTGCTGGCATTGTTGGAACAAACACTCATAAATGATTCAACCCTGTCTCTGCTTAATTTGGCTCAAGGAGTGACAGGCTGCCTCAGACCCATTGTGTGCGGTATCAATACTATTATCATGATTATCTTTGCATCTCATTCCTCCTGAATATATATTACAAAATAATTGAACTTTTTACCCTATTCTCTGTTTCTTTGCTTCAGAGACTATTTAGGCTGTATTTATTTCTTGGAACTTTTGCTTTAGCTTTCCCATATATTCATTTTTATAACTGCCAAAGGTTTGAATTTTATTTCCTCATTGACCATTGTCCAAAGCCAAGAGAGGATACTCGCCAATTTCAGACCTTCCATTTTCTCACAAATGGAGTTCAGACACCTCTCTGCCCTTTTCATATTTACTCCTTCATAAAGCACACACTTTTATAATAGTGTAGTATTATTTCTTCCTACCATTTAAATTCCTTCATGGCATGTTCCTCATCCTTACACATTTTTAATGATCGCTTTATCAAGTATATAGAGGGAGATCAATATGCATAAGTTGTGTTTCAATGTTTAAATAAATTAGAAAACCTATGTGAAGTCATAAATAAAAAAAAGGCATAGGATTGTAATCGTATCTGAGAACATGAAATAGAGCCCCAAATAAAATTGCAGACCTATCAAATTCTATACAGTGAAATCTCAGTTCTCAAATTTAATTCGTTCTGGAAGGCTCAAAAAACAAAGCATTTTTTTCCATAGAAATCATGTGAATTGAATCAATCCATTCTAGACCCCAGATGCTTCCCTGTTTTAACCTTTCTTATTTACAGTACATGTCTAGTGTACTGTTTAATATATAAGTAAACACTTTAAAAACAAAAAGGACATAAAATGTAAATAAAAATTTAACAAAAAGGAAATGAGATGTACAATAAAAATGAAAATTTAATAATAATAAGCCGCAACAAAAGTAAAAAAAAAAAAACATACACATGAAAATATTCTCAACACAATTCCTGAAATGTTAACAATGTGAGGTTTAGTGATAAACTGACTCATACTCAGGCATTCTCTCCTTTGTCACCTGAGAGACATGTGACTCATCACACAAGTATCAGCATGAAAGGGCTGTTGGGTTGAAAAGTGAATTGTTAGAGACGGGAGACACTCATGAACCGAGGTTTGACTGTACACTAAATTAGCCAAGAAAAAATAATTCTTGCAAAACAACTCGTCCTATATATGCATATTGCTATCTAATGCATGGTGTTTGGAATTAAGATTGAACGACAAATTACATATGGTCTCACTTATATGTGGAATCTAATCAATAAAATAATTTAACAAAAAAATAGAAACAGAAGCATAGATACACAGAACAAAATGATAGCTGTCAGAGGGGAGAGGTTGAGGGCTGGGTGAAGGGATTAAGCAAAAGTAATATATATATTAGACAACAATATGGTGATAGCCAGAGGGAAAGGGGAGAGGGGGAGGTGGAAGTGGGAAAAGGGAGATAAATGAGGAGAGAAAGAGACTTGACTTTGGGTGGTGAACATGTGATATAGTATGCAGATGATGTTTGAGTTGTACTCTTGAAAACTATATGGTTTTATTAAGTGATGTGAACCTGATGAATTCAATTACAAAAGATTGATAGTATGTATAAATTATAATTTATAAAGAAATTGGAGATTGTGTTTATTTCAATGGCAATCTTCCAAATTAAATGCTCTTTCTTTAGGCATTATTTTTGTGTACAAAACCTTTATGCTATGTAAAGCTTGCATCTATTGCACTCACACACAATCCAAGCAAATAAATAAAATATGCTTAAATCTGTGAAAAAATTAATATTAATTATTATTAAAAATCCAATATATGAATTAATTTGAACAGGGATCTCACCATTTGGGATAAATACATCATTACAAATTCCATAAGGCGTTATACATTACAATTCTTTAAATGATCTGAAGCAACCATCACTCATACTGCTTAGTTGGGAGTGCATATTTTAGTCTACTATGACTTTTTTTTCTTTATTGATTAAGGCATTACATATGTGTCCTTATTCCTCCATAGCCCCCCACCTCCACTCATGCCCTCACCCCCTTGGTGTCTGTGTCCATTGGTTAGACTTTGCATGCATACAAGTCCTTCAGTTGATCTCTCCCCTACACCCCCACCCTCCCCTACCTTCCCTCCGAGTTTTAATGGTCTGATCCATGCTTCTCTGTCTCTGGATCTGTTTTTGTTCATCAGTTTACGGTGTTCATTATATTCCACAAATGAGTGAGATCATGTGATATTTATCTTCCTCTGACTGGCTTATTTCGTTTAGCATAATGCTCTCCAGTTCCATCCATGCTGTTGCAAATAGTAAGAATTCCTTCCTTTTTACCACAATATAATATTCCATTGTGTAGATGTACCACAGTTTTCTAATCCACTCATCTGCTGATGGGCACTTAGGCTGTTTTCAAATCTTAGCTATGGTAAATTATGCTGCTATGAACATAGGGGTGCATATATCCTTTCTGATTGGTGTTTCTGGTTTTTTGGGATATATTCCTAGAAGTAGGATCACTGGGTCAAATGGGAGTTCCATTTTTAGTTTTTTGAGGAAACTCCATACTGTTCTCCACAGTGGCTGCACCAGTCTGCATTCCCACCAGCAGTGCACAAGCGTTCCTTTTTCTCCGCATCCTCGCCAGCACTTGTCATTTGTTGATTTGTTGATAATAGCCATTCTGACAGGTGTGAGATGATACCACATTGTCCTTTTGATTTGCTATGGCTTTTTAAAAGCTTGTGACAAACCTACATTGTTGTATGTCCCTAGCTGAAACTGCTATCTTTGCAGATAAATAATGAAATGTCTTCCCTGATGTGAAAGATTTTTTGTTTTTCATGCCATTTGCTACATTACAGGTAGTCTCACTCAAGTGCAAATCAGGCCTCTCCTTAGTACTTGACCATGGAAGATGAAAACTTCAAGGTGATTGCTGAGCTTCAAAATGAGCTAGCCAAAAACCTGCAGAACAGGTAACTACAATCATCCCCAAAAGGGCATCTCTCCAGCTATTGACTTTTAAGCAGTCACATTTAACTCAAATCCTCTGGTCGACAATATTATAAGTTTGAGCACACAGTATGGGTAAATTATTATGCCACAGTCAGCTAAAAGAATGAAGGATGAAGAACAAAAGAAAAGTGTTCACAGTTAATCTTCAGAGAGATGAAAATTACTTACTTGCATAATAGCAAGTATCTGTTTTAAAATAGATGTATATTACTTGATCTGGATTATATTTATGTAAATGTAGATACTGAGCAAAAAATAAGGAAAATAAAACATTTAATACTCACAGTCATCTAAATTTTTTTTCAGTGAAAGAAGTGGAGAGTAGCACTAGTACTTTCAGAATGAAATCAAAGTAATACTTTTAACAAAGTAAGCTGTATTAGACATCAACTGATATAAAGATTAACTAGGATCCATGAAAAATAAGCTATCCTTTTAACATAACTATGTTTTATGGTCTTTTTATAAAAATTCAAAATTTTTCTCAACATTTAATATTTTAATATTTAGAACCAGATTATTTTAATTGTTCTGCCATGTCATTTTAAATTATTATACATTGCTACTTAAGTATTCTGTTTACTGTGGTAACCTATTCTTCAACAGTACACTAATATTTAAAAGTCTAAGGGAAAAAATCAAGTACTGAGACCACCTATCAAAATTATAAATAAAAATGATAAGATACCTATGTTAATGAGCTTAATTTAATATAGCACAGCATGTAAGTTAACATGAAAAAAAAGTATTATAGCTAGAAAAACGTGCTGTGGATTATAAAAACAAGACTATAAATAAAATTCTACTACACTAAAATTCTATTTAATTAGTAAAAAGTACACCATAAAAAGTGGAAATGCAGATATTAATACACTTGCAATGAAATTCTAATTTGTAAACATGCAAAACTTTAAGATTTAGGAGGGATTTTCCCCCGCATTATAAGTATACATAGTCTATAGTTTTAGAAAATGGAATGACTTTTTAAAAATGTGTGGACAATATAAAAATCTGGAAAATAAAATTTCACGTAGTAAATTTTTTGGAAAAAAATTCATATGGTCTTTTAGGTTACATGATACCAGATATGAACTTTTTCTTTTAGGAATAAATGAATGCTTTCTTCTATTTATTTCTTAAATCCTTCATATTTAATTGTATAAGTTTATCAAACCTCAAATACCTTGATATATAGTTTGAGACCTAGGTTTTAAAAACATGTTCCTGAAGTAATTATAAGATCTGACTTCTTAGTGGCCTCCTGATCTATGAATCTAGACAATTTCTTAGGGGTTCAGAATGCCATTCAACTACCCTTCTCCAATGTAATTCCAGAAATACTCAGTTTGGATGTAAAAATGTTCCTAATGAAATTCTTCATTTTACTTTATTATTTATACTCAACTAGAGGCCCGGTGCACAAAAATTTGTGCACTCGGGGGGGAGAGGGGGGGTCCCCCAGCCTGGCCTGTGCCCTCTCACAGTCTGGGACCCCTCGGGAGATAACTACCTGCTAGCTTAGGCCTGCTCCCAGGTGGCAGAGGGAACGCCTAATCCCTAGGTGCAGCCCCTGGTCAGGCTCAGAGCAGGGCCAATTGGGGAGTTGGGGCACCGCCCTGTCATGCACAGAGCAGGGCAGATCGGGAGGTTGCGATGCCACCCTCAGTCACGCTCAGGGTAGGGCCGATTGGGGGGTTGGGGCACCGCCCCCTTCACACTCAAGGCAGGGTCGAAGGGGAGGTTGCGGCGCCACCCCCTGTCACGCACAGAGCAGGGCTGATCAGGGGGTTGGGGAGCTGCCCCCTGTCACTCACAGAGCAGGGCGGATCAGGGGGTTGGGGCACTGCACCCTGTCACACTCAGGGCAGGGCCAATGGGGAGGTTATGACTCTACCCTGTCACACACAGAGCAAGGCCCGTGGAGGGGGGTTGGGGCCCCACCCTCTATCACCCACAGAGCAGGGCC
>NW_005363397.1:1313916-1314968 GCF_000412655.1 Myotis brandtii
AGGCGGGGAACGTTGGAGTCCGCTGTCACTGGAGCAAGCAAGCCTCCCTGTTCGCTTCAGCGCATGGCTGCCGGCTGCCATCTTGGCTGACAGTTAATTTGCATAAGGATATGCTGATTAGCCAATGGGAAGGGTAGCAGTCGTACGCTAATTACCATGTTTCTCTTTTATTAGTGTAGATTGCTATTCTGTTATTCAATATTATGATCTTGGCCTAAGATGAAATTCAATATGATAACTTAATCTAATTTTAGTTCATCATAATATAATATACAGCTGTTTTATGAAGCATTCAAAAATAGAGGATGAGAGTGATTAGTTGAATTGGTTATGAATGTTAATGCTATAAGAATATTATTATTCAAAATTAATCTTAGCTAGCTTTAATTAAATAGCTGATTTTGAAATAAACTACTATTAAACTTCTAGGAAATAGTTATCTACCAATAAAATTCTTACATAGGACTAAACACATGCAATAAAAAGCTTTTTAATTTTTTTAACAGCTGAGGTTAGTCAAATGATTTTTTGCATTGTGCACAATAGGAAATAATATTTTAGATAAATTTGAGATTTTCAACAAGTAGCTTGTGCATAATACAGATATGTTAAAAAATAACATCTCAAATATTATAACAATATCTCAGCTAAAAACAATACAGAACACCATTTATACCATAAAGTGTAAATATGAAACACATAAATACATGAGCAATATTTTGGTATGTAATTTTTAAATTTCTTTGTATCATGACCTGAACAATTGATCAACAGAAATTACAGATGGGTTTTTTGGTATATTCAATCCGCCAGAACATTTACCTTTGAAATTATATATATACTAGAGGCCCGGTGCACAAAAATTTGTGCACTCGGGGGGAAGGGGGGGTCCCTCAGCCCGGCCTGTGCCCTCTCGCAGTCTGGGACCCCTCGGGAGATAACGCCCTGGTGGCTTAGGCCTGCTCGCGGGTGGCAGAGGGCACGCCCAATCCCTAGGTTCAGCCCCTGGTCAGGCTCAGAGCAGGGCCGATTGGGGAGTTGGGGTGCCGCCC
>NW_005363397.1:1316036-1339116 GCF_000412655.1 Myotis brandtii
TTTTATTCTGGGCCAGCTTTAGCTCTAAGGCTCCAGCTCTTAGGCCTCCGCTGCTGAAAGTAGGTATCTGGTTTGTTTCGGTTCGAAACAATGTATAACTCCAGCTCTGACTCCAGCTCTGAGATCCCAGCTCGCTGAAAGCTGGTTTCTGGATTTTTTTTTAGCTTCTATGTTTGTTACAATGTTCAAACTGCAGGCTCAGAGGCCTGTAAGGCAGGCGGGGAACGTTGGTTTCCTCCGTCACTGAAGGAAGCAAGCCTCATGTTAGTTTTAAGCTGCCTGGCTGCTGGCCGCCATCTTGGCTGACAGTTAATTTGCATATACTCACTGATTAGCCAATGGGAAGGGTAGCGGTTGTACGCCAATTACCATGTTTCTCTTTTATTAGTGTAGATATTCATTTTGTTCCTTGGTCACTATTCTCATCTAGTGATGCTTTTCAAATCATCTTTAAACTTGTGGCTTACTTTCTGGCATAAGGCATTCATTTTCAGCAATAACTTCATGTCAAAAATGGAAGGAAGCATAGCTACACCATGGAAAAATCAGTGCTTTCTCAGATCTAACTTGCAGACCATATCACCATGTCCTATTTGCTTTCCGCCTCTAAGAAAGCATAGCATTTTCATTTCCAACTCAGCTGCTCATTTCTCAAATTCTACATTCTAGCTCAGCCAACCAACTTTTGACCCTGTCAGCTGCTGACAGCTGAGTTACATCTCCAGCAAATTTATTTTGGCAAGTTTGGAAGTTTACTCTTATCTGACTTGCTGATTTCAGTTACACATGGAAAATGGCTTTGTAAACCTGATGCCAAATGCTCAGATGCCAGTATTTAAGAATTCACTTGTGACTCCATTGCTACTCACACAGATTTGCACCATGTAATTGTGTAGAAGTTCAAGGAAACACCAAAAGCACTCATGTATCATGCAAACTGTAGTCTTATTTTTAATTAATTAACTTCTTTATTTTTCATGTTCAGAGTATTATGGATGTCCCCTATTTTCCTCCCTTTACCCCCATCCACTCAGCTTCCACCCTACCCCAGGCCTTCTCTGAACTGTTGTCTGTGTCCATGAGCTATGCATATAAGGTCTTTGGTTATTATCTTCCTGCACCGATGCCTCTTCCCACTGAGATCCGTCAGTCTGTTCCATGCTCTCATGTCTCTGGGCCGACATTGTTCATTAGATTTCACGTATAAGTGAGATTATGTGATATTTGTCTTTATCTGACTGGCTTATTTCACGTAGCATCATAATCTCCAGAACCATTCATGATGTCTCAAAGGATTAGAGATCCTTCTTTTTTACTGCTGCATAGTATCCCATGGTGTAAATATACAACAGCTTTTTAATCCACTCATCTACTGATGGGCAATTGGGTTGTTTCCAGATCTTGGCTATCTATAATAATAAAAGTGTAATATGCTAATTAGACCGGACATCCTCTCAGGTGACCTTCCGGATGAAGCTGGGGCTGCGAGGGAAGCCTGGGTCCTGGGTGCCAGAGGGAAGCTGGTGCTGGCAGCAGGGGGAAGGAAGGCCTAATCTTGCATGAATTTTGTGCCTTGGGCCTCTAGTTGTAAATAACACTGCTATGAACATAAGGGTACATATATTCTTTTTGATTGGTGTTGGGATTTTCAGGATATATCCCCAGAAGAGGGATTGCTGGTTCAAAAGGTAGTTCCACTTTTAAATTTTTGAGAAAACTCCATACTGTTTTCCATAGTGGCTGCACCAGTCTGCATTCCCACCAGCAGTGCACTAGAGTTCCCTTTTCCCCACATCCTCTTTAGCATTGTTGCTTGTTGATTTATTGATGGTAGCCATTCTGGCAGAGGTGAGGTGGTACCTCATTGTCATTTTAATTTGCATCTCTCTGATTAGTAACATTGAGCTTTCTTTCATATGTTTCTTGGCCATCTGTATGTCCTCTTTGAGAAAGAGTCTATTCAGGTCCTTTGTCCATTTTTAAATTGGATTGTTTATCTTCCTTTTGTTGTGTTGTATGAGTTATTTATGTATTTTGGAAATTAACACCTTATAAGATGTATCATTGGCAATATGTTCTCCCATACAGTGGGTTCCCTTTTCATTCTGAGGATGATGATTAAAGATTATTTTGCCACATTTTTAACTTTTCCTGAAAGTAAAAGTTGTACATTTTAGTTTTATTTTTTACTTGAGTTCACAATCATGCTAGGTCTGAATCAAAAGACTATAGTATTTTTTACTGTGCAGAAGCTTTTTAGTTTGATGTAGTCCCATTTGTTTATTTTTTCCTTTGTTTCTTTCGCCATGGGAGATGTATCAGCAATACATCTCCTGCTATGAGAAATGTTTGAGATTTTATTGCCAATGCTTTCTTCTAGGATTTTTATGGTTTCAAGACTTACATTGAAGTCTTTTATCCATTTTGATTATGTTCATGTGTATGGTGTAAGTTGGTGGTCTTGTGTCATTATTTTGTCTGTACCTGTCCAATTTTCCTGGCACTATTTAGTGAAGAGGCTGTCTTTACTCCATTTCATGCTCTTTCCTCCTTTGTGAAACATTAATTGACCATATGGCATGGGACATTTTCTGGGTTCTCTGCTCTGTTCCATTGATGTATATGCCTGTTCTTATAACAGTGCCAGGGTGTTCTGATTACAATGTCTTTGTAGTATAATTAGATATCAAATATTGTGATCCCTCCAATCTTCTTTCTTGAGATTACTGTGGCTATGCTGGGTCTTTTTCAGTTCCATATACATTTTCAGAGTATTTGTTCTAGATCTGTGAAATATACCATTGGTATTTTAATAGGAATTGCATTGAATCTATAAATTATTTTGGATAGTATGGACATTTTAATGATGTTAATTTTTTTCCAATCCATGAACACAGTAGATGCTTCCACTTGTTTGTATCTTCCTCTATTTCTTTTTAATGTTATATAGTTGTCCAAGTACAGGTCTTTTACCTCCTTGGTTAATTTTATTCCCAGGTATCTTATTTTTGCTATCATTGCAGTGGTAAATGGAATTGTTTTTTAGATTTCTTTTTCTGAGACTTTATTATTGGTGTTTAAAAATGACATTAATTTCTGGGGGTTAATTTTGTAGCCTGCTACTTTGCTGAATTCATTTACTAAATCTAGTTATTTTTTGGTGGAGTATTTAGGGTTTTCTAAGTAAATACCATGTCATCTGCGAATAATGACAGCTTTACTTTCTCCTTTCCAATTTGGATGCCTTTTATTTTTTTTCTTCTGTTCTGATTGCTGTGGCTAGGACTTCCAGGACTATCTACACTAATAAAAGAGAAACATGGTAATTGGCGTACGACCGCTACCCTTCCCATTGGCTAATCAGGGAGATATGTAAATTAACTGTCAGCCAAGATGGCGGCCGGCAGCCAGGCAGCTTAAAGCGAACATGAGGCTTGCTTCCTTCATTGAAGGAGGAAGCCAACTTTACCTCCTTGGTTAATTTTATTCCCAGGTATCTTATTTTTGCTATCATTGCAGTGGTAAATGGAATTGTTTTTTAGATTTCTTTTTCTGAGACTTTATTATTGGTGTTTAAAAATGACATTAATTTCTGGGGGTTAATTTTGTAGTCTGCTACTTTGCTGAATTCATTTACTAAATCTAGTTATTTTTTGGTGGAGTATTTAGGGTTTTCTAAGTAAAATACCATGTCATCTGCGAATAATGACAGTTTTACTTTCTCCTTTCCAATTTGGATGCCTTTTATTTTTTTTCTTCTGGTCTGATTGCTGTGCCTAGGACTTCCAGGACTATTTTAAATAAGAGGGTTGAAAGCAAACAACCCTATCTTGTTTTTGTAAAGGAAATGCTTTTAGTTTGTGCCAATTAAGTATGATGTTGGCTGTAGGTTTGTCATACATGGCTTTTATTATGTTAAGGTATGTTCCCTCGATTTTGCTGAGAGTTTTTTTAAAATAAAAAAATGGGTGCTAGATTTTGTCAAATGTTTTGTTTTGTTTCTATGTGTATTGATATGCTCATGTAATTTTTATACTTCATTTTATTTATGTGATGTATCACATTTATTAATTTGGTTTTTTTTAAAATAAAAAAATGGGATGGGTGCTAGATTTTGTCAAATGTTTTGTTTTGTTTCTGTGTGTATTGATATGCTCATGTAATTTTTATACTTCATTTTATTTATGTGATGTATCACATTTATTAATTTGCTAATATTGTACCAATCTTGTATTCCTAGAATAAATCCCACTTGGTCATGATGTATGCTCTTTTTAATGCATTGCTGGATCTGATTTACTAATGTTTTTCCCCCCTGTATTCTGTGTGTGTGTGTGTGTGTGTGTGTGTGTTTAAGGTAGAGGAAAAGAGTTTAGGAGACTTTAGCATCTGTATTCATCAGGGATAGTGGCTGCTGATAACTTTCTTTCTTTGAAGTGTCTTTATCTGGTTGTGGAATAGTTTGAGGAGAATAGGTGTTATTTCTTCTTTGAACGTTTGGTAAAACTCCCCTGTAAATTCATCTGGTCCAGGACTTTTGTTCTCTGGTAGTTTTTCTTTTTTCTTTTCTTTTTTAAATTACTGTTTCAATTTCAATAATTATTATCAGCCCATTTCGGCTTTTTGATTCCTGCAGATTGAGTTTTGCAAGACTTTTGGTATTTCGGAATTGGTCCATTTCACCCAGGTTGTCCAGTTTATTGACATATAGATGTTTATAGTAATCTCTTACAACCCTTTGTATTTCTGTAGGGTCAGTGTTAATTTGCCTCTTTTATTTCTGATTTTATTTATTTGGGTCCTCTTTCTTTTTTTTCCTTGGTGAGTCTGGCTAAAGGCTCATCAATTTCATTTATCTTTTTTGAAGAATCAGCTCTTGGTTTCATTGATATTTTTTATTGTCATTTATTTCCACTCTAGTCCTTATGGTTCACTCAAAGAGTCAAAACGTAAAAAAGCAAGCCTTACTCATTCATGTCTTTATTTCACTCCATGCCATTGATAGCTAATCAAGCCAACACACCCCTTCTGAATTCTCCAGAAGAGATTCAGACACGAGTCTCTAAATCTTCCAAATTATAAGGACATGGGTGAGTGTATATTAATAATTCTCTTGTGTACCACTCAAGAAGCAGATTGAGCCCTAGCTGGTTTGACTCAGTGAATAGAGCATCAGCCTGCGGACTAAAGGGTCCTGGTTTTGATTCTGGTCAAGGGCACGTGCTTAGGTTGCGGGCTTGATCCCCAGTACGGGATGTGCCAGAGGTAGCCAATCAATAGTTCTCTCTCATCATTGATGTTTCTATTTCTCTCTCCCTCTCCCTGCCTCTCGCAAATCAATAAATATATTTTAAAAATATTACGAAGCAGCTTGAAATTAATATAAAAGTTTCTGAAGCTTACCAAGCATTGACACAGAGGTAATATGTAGGACTTCTCTCTGAGAGATTACCTCTCCTAATATCTCAAAGAATTCTCTCTCTTTAAAAAATGTATTTTTATTAATTTCAGAGAGGAAGGGAAAGGGAGAGAGAAAGAAAGAAACATCTACGATGAGAGAGAATCATTGATGGGCTGCCTTCTGCATGTCCCATACTGGGAATCGAGCCCGCAATCCAGGCATGTGACCTGACCAGGAATTGAACCGTGAACTCCTGGTTTATAGGTCAACCACTGAGCCATGCCAGCTAGGCTCAAAGAGTTCTCTTGATGCCATCTCACTTGGCTTGGAGTTAGAGCTGAGTGCAGGAATGAAAAGAGAAAGCAAAATGCTTAGCATTCTCTATTCATATAAATCAATGAAAAGGCCTTCTACTAGCTCTTTAGCCTTCTCTCATATGTAGTAGATCTTGGTGCTGATTGATTAACCAGTCTATATTCCTTTTAAACAAACCTTGCATAAATGTGAATAGCAAATTAATGTTAGATAAAACAAAAAATACCACTTAATATCATGTTGTATAGTAAAATGCCTAGCTCACATTAAATGTCAATAAATGTAGATGCAATAATAATATTGTTAGCTAAAAAATTAATGAAAAAAAACATTAAATTTTAAATTAGGTTACCTGATTTCTACTTATGGAACTAAATTCTTGATCTTCATCAAGTTAGTAAATTTCTACTTGTTTTGTAGATATAAATACACACATATCACATATTACATGTGTGGTAAGCTCTAAGGTTTTTTCCATTCAATCAATACAAAATAATTGTTGAGTTAAATTAACTATAACTCTGTACTTAAACAGAAACATAAAAAAAATGGCTTTCATCATCCAAAAAGATGAATGCAGAGTCAAATCCCATAAAGATGGTAATATACTCTCAAAGGAAACTCAAGCATATTAATGCATCTCCTTAAGTACACACAAAATAATAATATATTTAACTTTATTACATACCAAGTCTAGAGTATTTTATTCTAGACCTTGGTATTGCTACTTGAGGTACCACATTTAGAGGGGAGTGTTATATTAGGAGTTGTCATATAAACTAAAATGAAATAAGCCATATTTTCATCTTTGTCTTAACTTAAAGGGGTTTCAGACAACTTACAATATTTCATAAGCATTCAACCCTGACAACAGTTGGGTTTTACATCTTTTAAAGTCAAACGTAAAACTTAAGCAGAAATCCATTAACTTAAGCCTCTTGCATTTCTGAAAAGCAACACAGTTAGTGTTTCCCTACAATGGCTGATCAAATGGAGCTAACTGTTGAATCCATTAAATATACACGCCTGAACTATAGATCTTGTCTTTTGATACAACCTAAAGAGAAAAGCTCATATTGCCTTTATGTGGTTCAATATCACTTCTGAAAAGTCATTTTTTTTCTTATTGTGCCTATAAAATTAGGATATTACCAAGATGCACAATCAGACTTTTTAAATGTAAGATGAAATATTTTCCAAAAGTACAACAGCAATTTAAATAAAACCCCAAGAAATAATGTATCCATATCCTTCTTTTTAAGAAATGTGTAGCCCCTCATACCATAAAAGAAAAAGCAAATAAGCCTCCAATCCATTTAAATGCTCTGTTCAAAGAGAAGTTACCCAAGTAAAAATCAGACCTGCTCTACCGCTTAACAAAAATTCTCTCAAAATGAAAATACCATGAGATACACTCCTTATTAAAATGTGATATGAAATTCCAGACCAGCCATTCTTACTTTTATCCCAAGTGTCATATTTCTATCATAAGAATTGAATTTGAGATGCAGTTTGAACATTTTTTAAGTCTCAGCCTGCTAACGTCCTAAAAGTGGGCCCTGTGGGTGACCTCATTATTCAGTTTTAAATTTAGCAAAGGAGGAACTGACAGAGTGACAAGGACCATGGGCAGAGGAGGCGGCAGTGGAAGGCAGAACCCTCTGGAAAGAATAGACTCTGTCATCTCTGTGAAGAGCTCAAAATTAGAAGGCCGTAACTGAAACTTGAGGTATTCCAGAGCTTTTGTATACTTGGTGCCGAATGACAGTGTCTACAATTTTTCTTTCCTAAAAAGCCTGGTCATTAAAAATGAGGTATCCAACTCAGACTTGTTACTCACAATGAAATGAGAATAATCTGTTAAAAGAAGCTGAAGAATTCTTAAAACAAAGGCTGGGTTTAACTGATGTCACTACTATACTTTTCTGTTTAAAATTTGTACTAATATATTCAAACTTTTAAAATGGCATATAATATACAAAACATTCAGAGGACAAAAAAATGCAACGTTGATAGTGTTTAACAATCCAAACTGATATGCTATCTCCACATTTAAGCACTTTTAAAAAATGTATGCACCCAAAAAATTACTCTTGGAAGAGCATAATGCATACACTTATTTTACCAACATAAAACCTAATACTCAGAGAATTTGGTGTTTCATTTTAAAATTGCTAAACAGCCCAGCCTATGTGGTTCAGTTGGTTGACCGTCGTCCCTCGCACCAAGAGGTTGCTGGTTCAGTTCCTTAACAGAGTAGAAGATGGAATGAATGGAATGATTTCAGCATTTCCATCAAAATCATGAGGTTATCTGGTAACAAATTGAACATTTAGATAATTTGTTTTTACTGTTTGTTCTTTCTTGAGTTAAAATAAATTCTTAAAGCTATAATATTCCTTTTATCTAAATATTAAACTGCAATGCAAAATTTTGTATTAATTTTATTTATCTTTTAGTTAGAAGTATATTGTAATTATCATTATAATTTCTCCTTTCTATAAATAGCCCTCCATCTTATCACGCAGACCAGAGTGTGCATGTGGCTTGTCATGTCTGCATGCATTGAGTTGTCACTTTTTCTTTCTCCCAAATAAATCCTTTTTTATGAAAAAGTCAATATTATTCTTCAGTCGACACATCAGAGTTTGCTGTAGAACAGTTTGCCATGTTGCGTCAGCAGCAGGCTCATACCTCTCTGATTTATTTTCACTGTTGATTGCATCGTTTTCTCTTGTGATTGACTCAATATCATGTTTTTTTGCAGTAACATGCCGTACATGTTTTTAGCTTTGGAACAATAGGCTACACCACATAGTCTATGTACATAGTAGGCTATACCATCTTGATTTGTGTAAGTACACTCTGATTTCACACAAGGGCAAAATTGTTTAATGACACACTTCTCAGAATGCATCTTTGTCATTACAGAGCACATGACTGTCAGTCAATCCCCAAACACCAAGCCGACTCTGGAGTCTGTTCTTATTTCCTTGTTCATTCTCACTCCCAAATAAGTTGACTGTGTGGCCCCAGCCAATTAGATATTTTATATTTTCCTCTTTCTTATTTTTTATTCTTTATCCTATAAAGCTTACTGCCTTATGCCTATTTTGCAGTTCTCTGAAAGGAGACTGTCTACTTCATGAAGCATTAAAGTTTGTTTATAACACCTGAATTGTTTTTTTAAAATAATTTTTTACGGATTTGGTGACAACAATGAGATATGAAGCTGATGCTAAAGGTAATGGGACATTGAGTTCACTGTTCCTCTTGACATTAGGGAGGGCTGTGGGAAAGTCACTTTCAGATTTAAACTCCACTCTCTGGCAGCTCTGATATATATACTAGAGGTCTGGTGCATGAAACTCATGCACTCGGGGCCGGGGGGGGGGGGGGGGGGGGGTCCCTCAGCCCGTTCTGCGCCCTCTTGCAGTCCGGGAGCCCTTGGAGGATATCCAAGTGATGGCTTAGGCCCGCTTCCTGTGGGCCAGCCATGAGCCCAGCTCTGGCTAAGCAGTGCTCCCCCTGTGGGTGCGCACTGACCATGAGGGGGCAGCTCCTGCGTTGAGCGTCTGCCCCCTGGTGGTCAGTGCAAATTATAACGACCAGTCGTTCCACAGTTTTGGTCAATTTGCATATTAACCTTTTATTATATAGAATATATATGTACATATATACATATATATACATATATATATATACCTTTAAAAGCATGTATGTGTATGTACATGTGTATATGTGCATTTATGTGTATATGTCATGCTGATATAAACAAAGCTATTGTGTTACTAGTTATATAAAGGCATTGCAATACAGTTATACACAGTACATAATACTTGACAATGATAATAGACAACTATGTTACTGGTTTATGTGTTTCACACATTTGGTATCTGAAGCTGACTAATAAAGGCCCATAGGCCAAGAAAACACCCAGGCCAGGCTTCACTGACCGCTCTGAGTGATATATATATTTCCCCCAGAAATGTTCTGGGGCACTGGAAAGTTCTGGGGTAATTACACAGGGAGCCCACAGCAGATGCCAGCGTTTGTGAGCTCAGAAAGCTTCAAGCAAGTCCACAGCGTAAACAGTCCAGGGACGTTAGCAAATAAAGACAAGAAATCAGACTGTTTTGACCATCAAAATCTACATACGCACACATTGGACGACTAAAAGCCATTAGGGTACCTGCCACTATAAACAAATATTCTAGTGAAAGGAATAATATATCTAAGAGGACTCTCAGAAGCAAAGCTGCAAAATTAATGGGCACAGGTCGAGCACTTAAAGCTGTTAGAACTAACTCTAAGACTCCCCTGCTAGGATAAGTTGCTCATAGAGTATGTTGACACTAGGTCACCCACCTATTTTAGAAACTTTTAATGCAGTGAGGTACAGTGTAAAACACTACAGAATCCCCAACCAAGTACATATCCCTCGTAGGTATTAATTTGTTTATGAGAAACTCAAAGTTCAGCTCAAGAAATGGTGTCCTGATGTTTCAAAGAAATGAGCACGCCACTTTTAAGAACATCGGCTTATTTTATGCAACAAACATTACAATTCATAATGGAAAATTTTCTAAATTCTGGTAGACATGGGACTACACTTTCTACTTTAAACCCCATTCTCTTGGAAGCCTGCAGATTGCATCCTGGGAGAACTGGCAGAAGTGTCAGTGGGTGAGAATTCTTACCAATGTGCTCTCCTGGATCCCTGTAGTGCCTGGTCAGGGAAGGAAGGGGACATTTTGTAGTGTCTTTTTCAATCTTGACTCATGAATTTGGTTTTGGAATACTCACGGGCGGGCATCAATCCTTTCCTAAGGACAGCTGCTGCCTTCTTGCTTGTCTTGTTTTTTTGTGTTCCGAGAACTTGGGTTGGCTTTCTGCCTGATCATGCCATGCAGGCTGTTAGTTCTTGTATGTACAGGCAGCTCAGATACTATGTTTTGGGCCCCAAAATATGCTTAAATAAAAATGTGAGTTGCATTTTTCTGTGGCGTGGGTCCTCCTTACTGTTGCCAGCTCTTGGGGGAATTGTCTAGGTCTTCTTTTTTTTTTTTTCTTTTCCTATCTGTAGGAGTCCTTTTGGGTCTTTGGGAGGATAGTAACTTTTATTGTATCTGTTAAGAATTTGTCAGCAAGAAAAGTAATTTAAGATAATGGTTAGCTGTTTAATGCCTCATGGAGTTTTCATGAGTAATTTAAACAAGTTAATAGGTATAAGTAAGATAAAATTTTATGATTGAGTGATACAATTTATAATTGAATTTTTCAACAATGATTATGTGCAATATTATATATACTTAAAAACAGTTTCCAAAATATTTTTGGTAACTTGAAACCTTAAAGTTATAAGACTGAGAAAGTTAAATGATAGATATTCATTATATATCTAAATCATTTCTAAATTGAATAAAATACTGAAAAATTCATTACTGAATATAGGTTTATGCACTGTGGGCTTTCTTTTACAGAGTACCTAAATATACTTTGGTCTGTTAGTAAATATGTTTTGTGACACATTGAAAAATTTACTATAAGGAAAAATGTACTTCTAGAAATTATAAAATGTATTTATACATTAGCCAATTCACAGAATGCTAGTATAACCGACAATACACAGTTTCTTAATTGTTAGTTTTACCAGGGGTAATTAATTATAAGGGTTAAGATCTAATCAACATATGTAATTAAATCTACTTAGAAATAACAAGGGTGCAAGGAATCAACTGTGTAAAAAAAATAGGTAAAGATAGTAAAATGCCTGTGTGTTCAAAAAGAGAAAACAAAAACAGAACAAAAGACATAAGACAAAACTTGAATCAATATAAAAACATGTAGATTTGTGGGAAGGATATTTTCTATGTGGTCATGTTGGCTAAATTGAAATGAATTTACATAAGCTTTTTAAAATACAAGTTTTAATGTCAAAAATGCACTAGTGCAAAATTAGAATTTTTGTTTTCTCTGTTAAAAGAACAGGTTTCTTAGATTATTGGTCTGCTCTGAATAAGAAATTGAAAGCAAAGGGTGTTTTTGATTATTTGATTGTTTTTAACTTTTAGGTAACCTGCCTGGACAGCAAAGAATTTGTGTCTCACAAAATAATTTACTGTGTCCCACATTATGTTTATAATATCTTTGATGACTTAGGAAACCCAGTCTTCTCAGTATTAAAAGAGCTAAGTTGTATTCACAACTGTGTAACTTTCTCTTTGCCTCCAGTCTTCGTTACTTTGTTTATATAAATATTTTTTATAAACTTCCCCAAAGTCTAATTCTAAATAAATTCTTTTTGACATCAAACTAATTTGGGGATTTTATAGAGGGTCTCAGGAACATCTTAAAGAATTTATTTCTCCCACTATATAATATTTGGTATGTTAAGTTATGTGGGAAGCACTATCAAATCAGACATTATGTTAAACCTTCTTAGGTTATATGTGTATGCATATATGAGACTGATATAAATATTCCATAAACTGTTTAAATTTTATAGAAATTTGTCACTATTCTCATTGTCCAACTATTACCTGAAATTATTTCCTGCCACAGAAATAGCTACATTTTCTTATCCAATGAATTCTCATCAGATTCTTAATCATGGGCAGTAAGTCTTGTCATTTACAGATAGTTATTATTTCACTCTGATGCTTTTGCAAAAGTGAGGTTCATGGTCAGAGCCCTACCTTTTACACTTGACCACTGACATCATTGACAAATTACAAGGTGCTGAACCTTAGGTACATACTTCACAAATAAAGAAGGCTCCACCTGACATTTGGTATTACATAAATGCAGGGGCAGCAAAATCAAATTCATTAGGAATAGAAGTACCTGACATTAGGGCAAACTATTTTATCTAAAAATGTCAGATCAAGAATATTTCCTTCTACTCCTCCTTTTGCCTATAACCATCCTTTCCCTAATTCTTACATCATATCATCCTTTGTCCACCTTTTGCCTTGTGCTGGCCTGGAAAGATAATACCATTGTTCACATACATCAGGCTATTGCAAAAGTGGGTAATCTAACCTTCAACTGACTGTTGGATTTGCTATGTTAGTAATCCTGTAGTTCTTTCCCTCACAAACTTCTCCCTGATTTCCAATGCCTCCATTTCTCAGGACTAGCTCACTGGATAACCACTTCTGGAGAAACAACACACAGTTACATGATGAAATACATAAACAGGCCAACTGGCTCACAGAAGTATCTCTCTCTTTGGGATTATTTCTTGACTTATTTGATTCCAGATGGTGCAGGTCAAGGGGATCCTGGCTCAGGAGTGCTCTCCAAACCATGGGCACTGTTTAATTGCAAATAATTATTATTACCTCCCTAATATGCTGTATTCTCTCAAAAGTTTAAAATACATTTGGGCAACTATCAGCCGACAGGTGGTCTCTCTCCAACAAGAATGACAAAAAAAGGGCCAGGAGAACATAACTAGCTCTAAGACAGGAGCCAGATATCATCTCTTCTAAATACTGCATTGAGACCCAAAAGAGGCAATAGTAGCTAAAAGTCACACTGAAGCCAATAGTTTTTTTTTTGTTTTTTTTTAATCAAACCTCTTAAATGGTCAAGAGGATGTTCACATGAGGTGTCAACAAAAATATATTCAGCCTATAGAATAGTCTTAATAGTTTATTTAATCCAAATTTTGAGAACATCCCTGGAAGCACAATCTCAACAGATTGAGAAAATACTCAAGAAAATTTCTGTTTTGCAGCTTATCTTATACATTAGAGTGAGAAGAACAAGAAGGTTCACATGAAATTCAGCAGTGGTAGATTAAGGAGACAGGAGAAAGCAAAGCAGGAAACCTCTAAAATTTGGTAAAAAGAAAAATGGAGTGACACATACATTGGTTACATTGGTGTGCAAAGGATAGTTAATAGTTAACATTTACAGTGCATAGAGATGGCATGCGGGCAGCAAGGTAGCAGTGAGGGGTTCTGTGGCCTTGTGTTCTGTAGTCTTGTCCTTTGGTGCCAGTGGTTATGCCTTGGAGGGGAAGGAAAAGAAAATCACTCTATCGTTTCAAAGGTATGTTTTCTTAGATACACAAAGACAATGAACAGGCTTCCTTAAGGTGAAAGCAAACCTTTGTCAAGCACGGTACAGGTCTAGGCTCTGATTACCCATCATGACCCACTATAGTTAGGAATCTTTTTAATGTAAAAATTATTTTCAGTTACAGTTTACATTCAGTATCATTTTGTATTTTTGCAGCTTATCTTATACATTAGAGTTAAAGGAGAAGAAACAAGAAGGGTCACATGAAATTCAGCAGTGGTAGATTAAGGAGACAGGAGAAAGCAAAGCAGGAAACCTCTAAAATTTGGTAAAAAGAAAAATGAAGTGACACATACATTGGTTACATTGGTGTGCAAAGGAGAGTTAATAGTTAACATTTACAGTGCATAAAGATGGCATGCGGGCAGCAAGGTAACAGTGAGGGGTTCTGTGGCCTTGTGTTCTGTAGTCTTGTCCTTTGGTGCCAGTGGTTATGCCTTGGAGGGGAAGGAAAAGAAAATCACTCTATCGTTTCAAAGGTATGTTTTCTTAGATACACAAAGACAATGAACAGGCTTCCTTAAGGTGAAAGCAAACCTTTGTCAAGCACGATACAGGTCTAGGCTCTGATTACCCATCATGACCCATCTTAAATGGTCAAGAGGATGTTCACATGAGGTGTCAACAAAAGTATATTCAGCCTATAGAATAGTCTTAATAGTTTATTTGATCCAAATTTTGAGAACATCCCTGGAAGCACAATATCAACAGATTGAGAAAATACTCAAGAAAATTTCTGTTTTGCAGCTTATCTTATACATTAAAGGAGAAGAAACAAGAAGGTTCACATGAAATTCAGCAGTGGTAGATTAAGGAGACAGGAGAAAGCAAAGCAGGAAACCTCTAAAATTTGGTAAAAAGAAAAATGGAGTGACACATACATTGGTTACATTGGTGTGCAAAGGATAGTTAATAGTTAACATTTACAGTGCATAGAGATGGCATGCGGGCAGCAAGGTAGCAGTGAGGGGTTCTGTGGCCTTGTGTTCTGTAGTCTTGTCCTTTGGTGCCAGTGGTTATGCCTTGGAGGGGAAGGAAAAGAAAATCACTCTATCGTTTCAAAGGTATGTTTTCTTAGATACACAAAGACAATGAACAGGCTTCCTTAAGGTGAAAGCAAACCTTTGTCAAGCACGGTACAGGTCTAGGCTCTGATTACCCATCATGACCCACTATAGTTAGGAATCTTTTTAATGTAAAAATTATTTTCAGTTACAGTTTACATTCAGTATCATTTTGTATTAGTTTCAGGTGAACAGCATAGTGATTAGATAATCATACACTGTATAAACTGTTCCCACCAATATTTCCCGTACCCACCTCAGAAGATCTAAGAAATGGATTGATTAGGGGGAAACCCATCACCAGCCTGCAAAAGCTTGGGAAGGTGATTGGTCAGGTTGAAGAAGTGCCTGGCCCTGCCCAAGCCTGAGATAATATAGTGCCAGTTTATCAAAGAAGCTCTCTGTCTCTCCCACAATGACACACATGCTGCCCCTTTCATTTGCATTTTGTCTCCATGGCCTGGATGTGGCCCTAGCAGTGACCTGGGGCCATGGCAGACCCAGGGGCTGGCCACAGTGTCAGCTGAAGTGCAGTGGGGAACAGACTACAACTAGCCAGATGTGGACAGACATGGACTGGACCAATGGCACAAAATGCCCAATCGGCCTTATTTCTGGGCTGGACAAAGACAATATTTGACTTTTTCTATGCCGAGAGATGAAAATGGGACACAGGGAACACAGGAACAGTGCTTTGATTTTGCTTCTACAATGAATCTTACCAGGAAACCCCAATCTCCCATGGTGAGTCTCCTGAAATGCTTTTTCTCATGATTCAAAGGACTCCATTTCTAATGGCAGTCTTTTTTTCCTTATTGTCAAAAAACCAAAAATCGAAATCCAAAGCAAATTTCTTTATTATAATGTATAAGAAATAAATAGCTGGTCATTCAGATATTCAACATATAAATCTCATATATATTTGGTCTTTGTCCAAGATTCCTGGCTCCCAGCATGACAGTGGTCGGCAAACTGCGGCTTGCGAGCCACATGTGGCTCTTTGGCCCCTTGAGTGTGGCTCTTCTGCAAAATACCGACTTCTGCACATGGGCCATGAAGTTTCAATCGCACTGTACATGCGTGCCCACACGTGGTATTTTGTGGAAGAGCCACACTCAATGGGCCAAAGAGCCGCATGTGTCACAGAAGTATCTCTCTCTTTGGGATTATTTCTTGACTTATTGATTCCAGATGGCATAGGTCATGGGGATACTGGCTCAGGAGTGCTCTCCAGACCATGGGCATTGTTTAATTGCAAATAATTATTATTACCTCCCTAATAGGCTGTATTCTCTCAAAAGTTTAAAATACATTTGGGCAACTATCAGCCAACAGGTGGTCTCGCTCCAATAGGAATGACAAAAAAGGGCCAGGAGAACATAACTAGCTTCAAGACAGGAGCCAGATATCATCTCTTCTAAATACTGCATTGAGACCCAAAAGAGGCAATAGTAGCTAAAAGTCACACTGAAGCCAATAGTTTTGTTTTTGTTTTTTTTTAATCAAACCTCTTAAATGGTCAAGAGGATGTTCACATGAGGTGTCAACAAAAATATATTCAGCCTATAGAATAGTCTTAATAGTTTATTTAATCCAAATTTTGAGAACATCCCTGGAAGCACAATCTCAACAGATTGAGAAAATACTCAAGAAAATTTCTGTTTTGCAGCTTATCTTATACATTAGAGTTAAAGGAGAAGAAACAAGAAGGGTCACATGAAATTCAGCAGTGGTAGATTAAGGAGACAGGAGAAAGCAAAGCAGGAAACCTCTAAAATTTGGTAAAAAGAAAAATGGAGTGACACATACATTGGTTACATTGGTGTGCAAAGGATAGTTAATAGTTAACATTTACAGTGCATAGAGATGGCATGCGGGCAGCAAGGTAGCAGTGAGGGGTTCTGTGGCCTTGTGTTCTGTAGTCTTGTCCTTTGGTGCCAGTGGTTATGCCTTGGAGGGGAAGGAAAAGAAAATCACTCTATCGTTTCAAAGGTATGTTTTCTTAGATACACAAAGACAATGAACAGGCTTCCTTAAGGTGAAAGCAAACCTTTGTCAAGCACGGTACAGGTCTAGGCTCTGATTACCCATCATGACCCACTATAGTTAGGAATCTTTTTCATGTAAAAATTATTTTCAGTTACAGTTTACATTCAGTATCATTTTGCATTAGTTTCAGGTGAACAGCATAGTGATTAGATAATCATACACTGTATAAACTGTTCCCCCCAATATTTCCCGTACCCACCTCAGAAGATCTAAGAAATGGATTGATTAGGGGGAAACCCATCACCAGCCTGCAAAAGCTTGGGAAGGTGATTGGTCAGGTTGAAGAAGTGCCTGGCCCTGCCCAAGCCTGAGATAATATAGTGCCAGTTTATCAAAGAAGCTCTCTGTCTCTCGCACAATGACACACATGCTGCCCCTTTCATTTGCATTTTGTCTCCATGGCCTGGATGTGGCCCTAGCAGTGACCTGGGGCCATGGCAGACCCAGGGGCTGGCCACAGTGTCAGCTGAAGTGCAGTGGGGAACAGACTACAACTAGCCAGATGTGGACAGACATGGACTGGACCAATGGCACAAAATGCCCAATCGGCCTTATTTCTGGGCTGGATGGAGACAATATTTGGCTTTTTCTATGCAGAGGGATGAAAATGGGACACGGGGAACACAGGAACAGTGCTTTGATTCTGCAAAATACCGACTTCTGCACATGGGCCACGAAGTTTCAATCGCACTGTACGTGCGTGCCCACACGTGGTATTTTGTGGAAGAGCCACACTCAAGGGGCCAAAGAGCCACATGTGGCTCGCGAGCCACGGTTTGCCAACCACGGACCCTTGGAATTTCCTAGAGGTAAGAACAAGGGGAAGCATCTTGTATAATATTTGGTCTCTTGCCGTCAATTTCTCAACTATCTTCCAAGCCTTAAAGGTGAAATATGTGTCTTGTTATTCATAACAGGTCCCTTTTCATTACAACTGGATTATATTAACGAGGTGACTTTAGGAAAACGTCTAAAGATGGGTGCTGGTTGCCAGGGGAACCAGTTGTGACTAGAGGATTGGAACTATTATTCCCATGCCCTGATTTCCAGGGAGGGGAGAGGTGCTGGTGGTTGAATTAATTACCAATGGCCAAGGAGGTAATCAATCATGATTATGTAATGAAGCCTTCATAAAACCCAAAAGGGCAGGGTTTGTATTATTTCTAGGTTGGTGAACAAATGGAGATTTGAAAAGAATGGTTTCCTCAGAGAAGGTTTGGAAGCTCCGTGCCCCTTTCTTATACCTTGCCCTATGCATCCCCTTTATCTGGATGTTTCTGAGTTATATTCTTTTATAATAAACGAGTAATCCAGTGAGTAAAATGTTTCTTTGACTTTTGTGAGCTGCTTGTGCAGAGGTTGTTGGAATCTCTGATTTATAACCAAGTCAGAAGTACAGGTAGTAACTGTACTTAACAACTGAAGTTGGGGGAGGGAGTGTGATCTTGTAGACTGAACCCTTAACCTGTGGGATCTTACACTATCCTCAGGTAGATAGAGTCAGAATTAAGATGAATTGTAGGACATTCAGCTGGCTGGGCAGTGTCAGCTCGTGTCTGAGAGAATCGCTTATTGGCAGTGAAACCCCTACCACTGCAAGACACTTCTTCTATAAATATATTTTTCTTACAACCTTTTGCTCATTTTGCAATCACTGAAGAATTTTGCTAAAATAGTTTCTGTTTCATTAAAGGAAGGGTAGAGAGTATGTAGTGCAAATATATTTATACTATTTCTAAATAGTTTCCTTTAAATTTGCATGTGGTAATAAGATTGTCATGTAGAATATGAAGAATTTATTTCTTATTTTATATAGAATTTTTTTAGAATAATAAGTTTATTTAAAAGATCTTGAGAACCAATGTGCTATTTATCAATTTGCATTGTACTTTCAGATCTCTAATCTCTGTCATATATGATATATTACTCAAATCTACATTCACATTTCAGTTGAATTTTTAAGTCTCATATAATTAATCTTCATTCTATTTAGCTACTATAGTTTACCTTTCAAAGTTATATTTGAAAACATTTCAGTTACTTTTGAAGTCAGCATAAAGAACACAACAACAATGAAAATAGCTTTTTCTGTTTGGTTTTACAGTAGCAGATCCAGTAATTCTTCTCACTGTTGATCTTTGTATGGTTCCGTACAGGATATTGATTAGAGCAAAACTATTTATATTTTATTTTCCTTGTCAAACCAAGTTGACTTATCTGTGGTTGAGTAAACACTAACCACAACTAGATTCTGGGCAAAATTAGCCCCAAGGCTCTTTTCCTTGATGCATGTTTGGTCATTTAAATGAGCAAAACTGTCCTGGGGAGTGCTAATCCAGTACATTTGTTTTAGATTTTTCTTTAAGTTTGTCTTTTTATGATTTGCGTAGGCCTAAAATCTTTAGGGGCACAAAACACACAGTAACTTTATTACAGTCAGCTTCTTCTAGGAAGCATAAAATGTGAGTTGATATATTTTTCTAAATAGATTTATCATAGAGATCAGTTGGTGAATAGATGGTGGAAGCAGATTTAATACAGAAGTCAAACTGTCACCTTATTAAAAACAAAACTATTTTAAGGCGTAAGGTTGCACCACTAGTATTGGGTCATGATACATACCTATAAAAGATTGAAGAATATAAATTACTCCATGAACACCTGTTACCCTTATTTGGAAAAGAAAACCTGAAGTGATGTATAGTATTCATTTGCAAATAAATTTTAAAAAATTAAATTAATCAATTAATCAATAAAAACTAAGGCCATCATTCAATCATTCCTAAACATGGTATTATTGTGAGAGACAGAATGATTTATTTATTGAAGATTAAACTAAAACTAATGAACAAATACAAAAATTAAAAATTTCTAGGTTGAAATGATTAATAGTGAATTATTTAAGTAAATAATAAATAAATTGGTGTGGAAAAGTCTATAAGCTTTACAGTAATATAACCTTAAAAAATATGATATTCCTTCACACCATTTACTCTATCTGCAACCCTCTTCATATTAGCTCATGGCAACTCAAACCATCCAGATGCTTTGGCCAATAAACAATGGACTTATTCTTGAGGTCACTGCCATCTCACACCACAAAAAAGATGCTGCCCACAAACTCTCTACAGCCCAACCATATCCCACTCTCTCTCCTGCTTTCAGGCCTGTCCAAACTAACAGGTTCTCTTACTTGGGATCCTAACACTTCTTTCCTTGCCTTTTCACTGTCCATCCCTATGAATCAGCACAGTTCATTTACAATATTAGTTTGATCATTTTCATCCTGACAGTGATGTCCTTTCTCCAAAAAAAAAAAAAGTCCTTAAAATTCCTACATGTTCTGGCTTTTATGACATTTTGTGATATTCTTTCCTGCTGTTCTCCCTGTTAAACACACCTTTTAATACACACTGCCTTCCATGTAATTTCTGCGACATGCCAGGCAAGTGTCAGCCTTGTTCCAATGGTCCTCCCTGCCTGGAGCGCTCTAGCCTAGAATAAATGCTAAACGATCTTTCCTAGAGCTTTGAAATCTACTTTAGCATTTGACTGTCTTCATGAAGGCTTACCCTAAGAACTCTATTTTTAGTTTAACCCTACTCCTGCAGTCATTTTCCCATCAGGAACTCCAAGTTGTACAATGTATCCATTATTCATTTTTATAAGTGCAGAATACTCTATTGCAGGTAGAGACAACAATTTGTATCCTTTCACCAGATGATGGGCATTTGTGTTGCTTCTCCTTTGGAATTCTGTGAATAGTGTTGATACAAACTTGTGTATACTTGTATTTGTTTGAGTATGTGCTTTCAATTCTTTTGGTTGCATATCTTAGAATGGAATTTCTAGGTCATATATAATCCCATGATTAAATTTTTGATAAAACTCCAAACTTCTTTTTTAATGGCTGAACCATTTTTGCTTTCCCAAAGTCCCTTTGTGACTTCTCACCTGAGCCGGAACTAAAAGGCATTTCCATGCACCTTCCCACATTTGCAGAAAGATGATGCCTTCTCCTCTTTTGAAAGAGCTGAGCAGAAGAACAATGTTTGATCCATGCGCCTCTGAAAGGATGATGCAGTTCAGGTTGTTGAGGACATTACAAAGGGCAGCAAATTGGCAAAGTACTCCAGGTTTACAGGAAGAAATATGTCATCTGCATGGAGTGAATGCAATGGAAGGAAACTAACAGTACAATTGTCCATGTGGACATTCACCCCAGCAAGGTGGTTACCACTAGACTAGAGCTAGACAAAGACCACAAAAAGCCAAATCTCCCCAAATAGGAAAGAAAAAAGTGCAAATACAAGGAAGAAACAATTAAGAAGATGCAGGAATAAAGTAACCTTATGATAAATATCACACGATCTCACTCATCTACACTAATAAAAGACAAAGATGCTAATTGACTGTCCCTTCACTACACCCCAAGCCACGCCCACCAGTCAATCAGAGCGACTATATGCAAATTAACCCAACCAAGATGGCGGCTGGCAGCCACGGAGCTGGAGCAAGCAGGAGGCTTGGTTGCCCAGGCAATGGAGGAAGCCAAGCTTTCTGCCTGCTCTGAGCCGGCTGTGGCCTCAGCTCATGCAACAAAGTTTCAATTACAGAAGACAAATAAATCCCAGATACCTGCTTCCAGCCAGACTCCACTGGGAGCTTGGGTGGCTGGGGGTTGTGGCCAGCCTGCAAACAGCCATCAGCCCCTCACCCAGGCTGGCCACACTCTCATGGGGTGAGGGTCCCTGCTGGGAGGCTTAGACAGCCTGAAAAGGGCCCTCAGCTCCTCACCCAGACTGGCCAGGCACCCCATCAGGACCCCCCACCCTTAAGGGGCTATGGCCAGCCTGCAAACGGCCCTCAGGCCCTCACCCAGGATGGCCAGGCACCCCAGTGGGGACCCCCACACTGAAGGGGCTGTGGCCAGCCTGCAAACAGCCATCAGCCCCTCACCCAGGCTGGCCACACTCTCATGGGGTGAGGGTCCCTGCTGGGAGGCTTAGACAGCCTGAAAAGGGCCCTCAGCTCCTCACCCAGACTGGCCAGGCACCCCATCAGGACCCCCCACCCTTAAGGGGCTATGGCCAGCCTGCAAACGGCCCTCAGGCCCTCACCCAGGATGGCCAGGCACCCCAGTGGGGACCCCCACACTGAAGGGGCTGTGGCCAGCCTGCAAACAGCCATCAGCCCCTCACCCAGGCTGGCCACACTCTCATGGGGTGAGGGTCCCTGCTGGGAGGCTTAGACAGCCTGAAAAGGGCCCTCAGCTCCTCACCCAGACTGGCCAGGCACCCCATCAGGACCCCCCACCCTTAAGGGGCTATGGCCAGCCTGCAAACGGCCCTCAGGCCCTCACCCAGGATGGCCAGGCACCCCAGTGGGGACCCCCACACTGAAGGGGCTGTGGCCAGCCTGCAAACAGCCATCAGCCCCTCACCCAGGCTGGCCACACTCTCATGGGGTGAGGGTCCCTGCTGGGAGGCTTAGACAGCCTGAAAAGGGCCCTCAGCTCCTCACCCAGACTGGCCAGGCACCCCATCATATAAGCCCAACCAATGAACACAGACACCAGGAGGGGGAGGGCATGAGCAGGGGGGGGGGGGGGGGGGGCAATGGAGGGATAAGGACACATATGTAATACCTTAATCAATAAAGAAAGAAAAAAAACTTAAAATGAAAAAACACACACACACATTTCTCCACAGCCTTGCAAACATTTATGTGCTGATTTTTTATTTGTTTGCTTTGAATCATGGTCATTCTAGTGAGTTTGAAGTAGTATCTAATTGTCATTTTGATTTGCATTTACCTAATGACATAAATGTTGAGCATCTTTTCAAATGTTGTCGGCTATTTGTATTCTTTGGAGAAATACATGTTCAAGTTTTTTCTCATATTTAGGTTGATTTCATTGTCTTTTTGTTGTTGAGTTATAAAAGCATTTATATACTACTAGAGGCCCGGTGCACAAAAATTTGTGCACTGGGGGCGGGGGTCCCTCAGCCCAGCCTATGCCCTCCTGCAGTCTGGGACCCCTCGGAGGATGTCTACCTGCTGGCTTAGGCCCTCTCCCTGGGGGATCGGGCCCAAGCTGGCAGTCAGACATCCCTCTGGAAACCCAGGAGCCCTCGGGGGATGTCCACTTGCCAGCAGG
>NW_005363397.1:1339323-1365070 GCF_000412655.1 Myotis brandtii
TGTGTCATAGTGACCAGTCATTCCCAGTCTTTCTGCTGTTAGGGTCAGTTTGCATATTACCCTTTTACTATATAGGATAGAGGCCTGGTGCACAGGTGGGGGCAGGCTGGTTTGCCCTCCTGAAGGGTCTGGATCAGGGTGGGGGTCCCGCTGGGGTGCCTGGCCAGCCTGGGTGAGGGGCTGATGGCTGTTTGCAGTTGGTCACACCCCCTTCAGGGTGGGGGTCCCTGATGGAGTGCCTGGCCAGCCTGGGTGAGGGGCTGATGGCTGTTTTAAGACTGACCAAGCACCCTGGCAACTGAAGCTCTGAGCCTTTCCTTTTTTTGTTTTTTTTTATTCGCTCTAGCTCCGTGGCCATGGCAACTGGAAGCAGGTATCTGGGGTTTATTTACCTTCTATAATTGAAACTTTTTGCCTTGAGAGGAGGCAGCAGCTGCCGGGAAGCTTGGCTTCTTCCATCCAGGGGCAAGCAAGCCTCCTGCTCGCTCCAGCTCCGTGGCCACTGCCTGCTGAAAGCAGATATCTGGGGTTTATTTACCTTCTATAATTGGAACTTTGTTGCTTTTGAGTGGAGCTCAGAGCTGACGGCAGGCTGGCTTCCTCCATCACTGGAGCAAGCAAGCCTCCTGCTTGCTCCATCTCTGTGGCCACAGTCGGCTGAAAGCAGGTATCTGGGGTTTATTTACCTTCTATAATTGAAACTTTGTTGCTTTGAGGGTAGCTCAGAGCAGGTCACGAAAGGCTGGCTTCCTCCATCACAGGAGCAAGCAATCCTCCTGCTTGCTCCAGCTTCGTTGCTGCCAGCCGCCATCTTTGTTGGGTTAATTTGTATATAGTCGCTCTGATTGGCTGGTGGGCGTGGCTTAAGGCATAGCGAAAGTATGGTCAATTTGCATGTTTGTTTATTATTAGGTGAGATGGACATTAGACCTTATGCTTTTCAAGTATTTTTTTCTTATTCTGTGGCATTTTTTTTTTTTTGCATTTTCTTGACAATATCCTTTGATATACAAAAGATTTTACTTTGGCTAAGTCAAATTTATCTACTTTCCTTTTGTTTCTCATACTTTTTGTCTCATATCTAAGAATCCATTACCTGACCCAAGGTCCTGACAATTGACCCTCAGGTTTTGTTATAAGATTTTTAGGGCTTTGGGTCTTAAATTTATGTTGTTAATCCCTTTGATTTAAGTTTTATGTATTATGTGAGGAAGAGGTCCATATTCATTGTTTTGTATATGGATATCCCATTGTCTAAGCAACATTTGCTGAGGAGAGTACTCTTTTTCCACTTACTAAATGGTCTTCACATCTCCTTAGAAAATTATTTGACCATATATGTATTGGTTTATTTCTGGACTCTCAATTTTATTCCATTTATCTATATATCTAAATGTATGCCAGTACCACATTGTTTTGATCATTTAGCTTTGTATTAAGTTTTGAAGTAAAGAAAAGTAGGTACTCCAGATTTGCTAATCTTTTAATTAAAAATACTTTTATTTGGGGGTAGGGGACTTTAAAGTACATATGAATTTGAGGATTGGCTTTTCCATTTTTGTGAAAAAATAAAAAAAGGTTTGGGGGGTTTTAATAGGGATTAATTGATTCTATAGATCATTGTGGACAGTATTACCCTTTTAACAATATGAAGTCTTTCAATAGGTGGACACTGGTTGTCTTTTCTTTTATTTAGGTATTGAATTTCTTTTAGCCATGTTTTATAGTTTTCAGTGTATAGTTCATTTACCATCTTGGTTAAATTTATTCCTAGATAGTTTGTTTCTTTAGATGTTATTAATAAAGAAATTGCTGTCTTAATTTTGTTTAGTTGTTCATTGCATATTTATAGAAATATAATTAATTTTTTGTGCATTGATCTTGTATCCTGCTCTTTTGATGAATTTGTTTATTAGTTCCAGTGGCTTTCTTTTATAGTCATTGGAATTTTCTATAGGTAGTACTATGTCATCTGTGAATAGAGAGAATTTTACTTCCTTTCCAGTTTACATGCCTTTTATTTGTTTTTATTTTTTAATAATTTCTGGCTAGAACTTCCAATACAATGTTGAATAGCAAGGGCTCAAAAGGCATTCTTGTTTTGTCTCTTTACACATAAACTCCCTTATGATACTAAAGAGGAGAGATCATTTCCAAAATTATATAAGTATTGGCAATAAAATTGAAATGTAAATATTTAATTGGCACAGGGAAAATATGCACAAGAACAAATATCAGAAATGAGAGCTGCATGTAGACTTGGGTATAATTATTCTAAACTATGGCTGCAAATTTGGCACTGCACTTTTTTGGTATCTAAAAAAAATAGCAGGGAAAATCTCAGTTCTATTGTTCAAGGGAAAAGGCAGATCAGATAGTTGGACAAAAGCAATTACTTCCCTGATGTTTTTGTTTATAACCCTTTTTGTTCTGTGAATTGTTATACAGGGCACTCTAAATAATGCAGTTGGTAATATTCTCAAATAATATGCTTTAAAATAGGTCAGTAGTGAAGTTTTAATAGATTATTACAGGAAATGTTAATGTGGGATAAAGACACAAACCATTAAAAGCCCTGGGAGGTATGGAGAGAACAGAACAAGGTACAGTGGTTGTAAAGAACAGAGCATATCTTTGTGATGTTGCCCTAGTGACAAAGAAACGTGCTGGGCAGCCACGGGATGAGACTGTCACTGGCTCAGAGCATCTGCTTTCCACTGAGAACAGCGTGGTTTGTGTCCAGACTGTCAGTAGGGACCAGTGGGGAAGGAGATAAAGGTGATACATAAGAGGCAACTAATCAGGGAATCAAAACTTGGAGAGCATAAAAATTTGGCAAAATGTACCAATTTCTTCAAATATATTTAGTCCTTAAACTTGCTGAATTTCAGATGACTAACCCGTTATTCATTTTTGTACATGTTTTTGTCTGTTATGTGTCTTGCCTTGTTTTAATAATTTCACTTTGCCAATATACCTGAACATCCAAACATCTGGGCCGTTATCATTTCAAATTCACAGCAAAGGAATGTGATGGTTTTTAGGATATGGTATCACTCACTTAGTACAAAATTGTATGACTAAATGAAGACATCTATTAAACAAATCAGTTGTCTCTGAAGCATGGTCTGAAATGTAAATAGTAAATATTAAATTCAGCCATGTATAGATTATCAACAGTTTGTATTTATTTTTATATTAATTGAGATATAGTTGACATATAACATTATATTAGCTTCAGGTATACAACATAATGATGCTATATGTATATATATTATGAAATGATCACCCCAGTTTTTATTTCTAAAGTACTTAGGGAGATGTTTCTGATGCTAGTCTACTTTTTCCTGTCTGGATTTTGCTCCTGACAAATCACAGTAACTGTGTGATAGCTTCTACACAAAACTATGAAAGAAGTCATATGCTGTCATCTTCTTATGGGAGAAATAAACATAGGGACTAAAGATAAATATCATGTGACAAATCAAAATTAATAAATTTGATAATTTCAAATTTGATAATTTCTCTTCAAATTTATTTAGATCAGCTTTATAGGAATATAAACTGTAGGGGAAGAACAGTGTGCTCATTTTTATAAGGCAAATTCATGTTCTTGAATCTAAAATGGGAAGGATGGAAGGAGGTAGAGATAAGTAGGAAAGAAACAATAATTTTGGCAGATACAGCTTTTATAGTGAAAGAGTTTTTAAATATTGGTTAATTTGGGTCTGTTTTATTGGTGGTCAGTTAGAATATCTAATGATTTTTACATATCAAAGATCTCAGGAGTTATTTACCTTGTGGTTTGTTTTAATTATTTCATAAAAGCAAAACTAATAAACTAGTTTATTTAAAATAAATGATGGGTACATTTCAAGATATTGCAACTCACTGAATATTTTCAGCTCAAAGACTCTATAGAGTAGAGCAAAAACATATCCAGAGATAATTAACTGCTGTTTATAAGCAGGTGTTTTTTTGTTTGTTTGTTTTGTTTTGTTTTTGCCCATTCAGTTTTTTGGTTTTTTTCCAGAAACATACCAAAAACTTTACTAGAAATGTTGTGTGTTTTTTTGCCCATTCAGTTTTTTGTTTTTTTTTCCAGAAACATACCAAAAACTTTACTAGAAATACAGAGAAAAAAAAAATAAAATGGTCTCAGAGGCTTCCCTTCCCTCCAGGATGGATGTACAGATAAACAGATGGAGCTCCTAGGTCAGACGGGGCTGCTCCCTAATCCACTTCCTCCTCTTCCAGGAGCAAGGCATCCAGCTCCTCCAGCCGCTGCTGCAGCAGGGGTCTCACATCTGGGCCGGGGGCCAAGTTGGGAGTAAGGGTCCTGCCAGCAGCAGCTCGGACTCCACGAGATGGCCGCCGGGATCGAGGAAGGCTGCTGTCCCGAAACTCCATAGCCCGCCTCAGCTTCCTCTAGCTGGTCAATATCAGAGTCCCATTGCGCACCCGGGGTTCCTCAAAGATGGTCTCAAATGTCCTCCTGGTTGTAGGTGACTGATAATTCTTGTTGGTGTAAATTTCTTCCAAGCTGAACTCCTTCTTGTTCAACCTGATCGGTCGAGGCAGCCCCATTGGTGTAAGGTTTAGTTGAGGACGGGCCAGTGTCCTGTGTATTCTAAATCCAGAAACCTTTCCCATGGTCTTGGTCTCGGAGTCGGAAAGCACTTGGTCCTCTGAGACCCGTGGCTCCTTGCCCTTGGTTGAACCCAACCTGAGTTCTGCAGGTTCAGAGAAGGAGGAAGTGGATCTAGAGGACGAACAAGAGGGAAGACCTCTTTCCAGAGACAGGGTCGAGGGGGGGCGGGGCTCCAGCCATCTCCCCACCACCCACTGTGTGCCATCGAGGCGATTACCGGCTTGGGTGGTGTGGAGCAGGGGGCCAGCTGCAGGTATCTGAGCCAGGAGGCCCCAGGTCAGGGCAGGAGTGGCTTCGGCCCAGAGATGGCTTAGGAGGAGATGCTGGGGGATTGTGGGCTCGCCACTGGCAGATAGGGGGGCGGGGACTGACAAAGGCAGTATCCTCAGCAGCCCTGGACTGCTCAGCCTCTGAGATGGCAATCTTCAACTCCAACTTCATGGGGGGTGAAGGGAGTGGGGGCTGTGGGGCTTTGACGGGTGTGAGGAAGATGTCTGCAAAGCTCTCTAGCTTGGAGCCGACAGAACAGAAGAGGGAAGCCAAGCCCTAGGGACTGAGGTGAGGGCATAAAAGGCTGGACGGCGGTGGGGTCGATGGGGCTTCCAGAACCGGATCTGGGGTTGGTGATGGGTTCTCCAGAGGGTCTGCAGGCAGGGCAGATGGCTGGAAGGGGGGGTTCCAGGTCCCTGGACGGAGGCTTTGTCTGGTCAATCATCATCATGGACTCAGCTCTTCTCGCTGGGACGATGAAGTTGGGAGTCTTGTCCTCCAAGTCCTCAGCTGCGGGTCTGGGACTGACAATGTCTTCTAGCATCACCACCAGAGTAGGCTGGGGTACCCGGTCCACCTCTTGTGAAGGGTCTTCTTCTGGGCCAGAGGTTGTCTTTGATGGACACCTCAGGGTGGGAGAAGGCCGGTTGATGCGGCTCAAGGGCTCTCGGCATAAGTGCAGTGGATAGGCAGGCCTGGCCTGGGATGACCACATAGCCTGTTGGGGTGGCGAGGCAGGCAGCTGGTGGTGAACAGAATCCCAATGGTTGCTGTGGTGTGGTGGGGTGGAGGTCTCCTCTTGGGGCACCAGGGGGACCATATGGGCAGCCATGACATCTTCCAGCACCACGGCTAGGACCCGCGGAGAGGCCTTTTCCAAGGGTGAAGGTACCACGGGGAGTGTAGCCTCGGCCGTTTCGGGCTTCTGGCTCCGCATAATGCTCGAGTCAGGGCCTGGCTGCACAGACGCGGCTGGCCAGGGGCGCTGGAGTACCCGGGCAAGTCCATGGGGGAAGCGGCGGCTCCAGGGAGTCTCTGGGGGATCCCAGGCTGCAGCCGCCGCCTTCGGCCGAACCCGGGTCTTCCTGCCCATTCAGTTTTAAGTATACTGTACTAGACCCTTAAATATAGCATCTTCCCCCATCCGTCTATGCTATAAAAATATACAAGCTTGCCCTGACCGGTTTGACTCAGCGGATAGAGCGTCGGCCTGCGAACTGGTCCCAGGTTCGATTCTGGTCAAGGGCACATCCCCAGTGGCGGGTGTGCAGGAGGCAGCTGATCGATGTTTCCCTCTCATCGATGTTTCGATGTTTCTTCTCTTTCATTGTTTCTGACTCTCTGTCCCACTCCCTTCTTCTCCGTAAAAAGTCAATAAAATATACTTTAAAAATATATATATACAAGATTATTACCAAAGTTATGGCATACTTTTACTGATGCTCCCCCCACAGAAAATTTGAATCCTAAAATTCAAGGAAAAGGCATATTGTAATGAACCTAAGGTCATTTTTAAATTGGTGATTAATTAGTGTCAGTAGTAAATACACAACTGGGTAGAAAACATATGACTAAGGCACACTTAGACATACTCAGAAACCTTGGGACAAAGTTAAAACATGTGCATGTTGAAAAGAAGTTCTTCAAATGACTTAGAATGATAATGATCCAAGACCCAGTATTACTTACAAAGCAAGCACATAGAAGAGGGTATAAATCAAAGAATAAAATAAAAGAATATAACAAACAAGATAAAAAGAAACATCACATGAAAATGAAAGTAATATGGCATAAAGTGACAGGATTACCAGACCCAAGTAAACCTGCAGAGAAAAACATCCAATAGGATTTAAATCTAAAATTGGGCAGAGCATTTATCTTGCAGTGAAAAATAATTGAGGTAAAAATTCCTGTCTGTATTCAACTTTTAGCCACCACCGTCTGCCACATTTTTGATGCTCAATACATATTTTCTGGGTAGACAAATGCTCTCTAACTGGTAAAGTCCAAGTACATTCACGCAGAAGTGGAGAAAGCACTGATTGTACTTGTGTCACTGTACCAGGTATACTCAGAGCCCATCTGCTGTACCAGATGCCTGGCAGCTCATGGGACAACAACGTGTGGGAGGCAAAGTGCATCTCTTTCCAAGAAGGCCACCAGGAAAGGGTCCAATGCAATTGTGCCAGGACTACTCCTAACCTCCATCAACAGCCTCACAATCTTAGTGTGCTCCCTGATGCAACCAAAAGCGCTGCAAATGTGTGGAGAGATCATTAGACTGCAATTTACAATTTAAAATAATAAACAGCGCTTGAACATTTTTGATAAAAGTTAATTTGCATGATCTCCTTTAAGCAAACACTGTATTTGCTGTGTCTTCTTTTAAACATACTGACATCAATCATTTCTGTAAATATGTCAGTGTGCAATATTTCTGAATTTACCCCTAATTGTCAAGGGCTTAATGTGAGTAATGTATACAATTTTAAAAGCCTGTGGATTGGAGAATAAAAATCTAATGTCGAATTTCCTATTTCAGATTTCAATCTCTACCTTCAATTAACAGTATTATGGGGGGGAAAAATGCAGACAGTTGCATTAGATTTAGCTTTATTTTCTTCAGATTATTATAAACCAATGTCATTATTACAAACTACTTTCTTTAATAATCAAATGTTTGTTATTTAATCCTAAAAAGTCTTATTTACATGTATATTTATTTCCCCTTTAACTTTGATTTTTTTGTTCTTTCCCTTCTGTACTTCCAGTCTCCTTTCTTCTCTCTTCCCTCTCCTCCTCTCCCTTCTTCCTCCCACCTCTCTCTCTCTCTCAAGAATGCAAACATATGCACACACTTGCACACACACATTCACATAGTCACAAGCACACAGTCATTAAGCCTCCATTAAATAGAACATATGAAGGTACTATCTATAATAATAAAAATGTAATATGCTAATTAGACTGAACATCCTTCCGGTCGTCCTTCTGGACTACCTTCCGAACAAAGCTGGGGCTGCAAAGGAAGCCCGGGTCCTGGGTGCCGGAGGGAAGCCAGCGCTGGCAGCCGGGGGGAGGAAGGACTACTCTTGCATAAATTTTGTGCATCAGGCCTCTAGTACTGTATAAGGTAGTACAATGAGTAAAAGGAAACCCTAAACATCCTAACAGCCCAATTAATAGTAGGGATTAGTGGTATGAATAATACTAAGGACATAGTACCTGCCAGGTCTCATATTAGTTTACTTGACTTATCTCACATTTGCTAAACATGTGTGCTGCCTTGGATGACAGCATGGACGGTCACTTTATTTTAGACAAACACAAGAACACTGAAGCCCAATGAGGTTCAAAAAAAGACCCAAGGCCACACACCTGGTAAATGACTCAGGTTGACAATAAATCCAAAATTTGTCAGACTTGGAAAGCCCACACTCATTCCCCTGACATGACTGCCTTTCTCTCTATAAAATAGTGCCATAACGTTTTTTGTTGTTTTTTTTTTCCGGACAAGAGGAGGAATGGCTGGCTTTGTCTAGATCTGGCATTACTTAAATATACCTCTCCACTGAGGACCCAAATTTACCTAATCATATCTAACTTACAAAAGTTGCCAGGACAGATTTTATAAGACAATAACATATTAGAAAAAATTTTAAATGTGTTATCGTTATAAACCAAATTTATAAACAGGAGCCAATTTAAGATTAATGCCTTGATTTCTCATAATAGAGAATGAGTCAAGTTATTGAAGTTAAATATATCTAATGTCGTTCAAACAGAAATACCTCTAGCCCATAAGACATTACTACACTGAAATTTTTTATCATACCAAATTTAATCAGCTAGTTATTAAATTAAAATGATGTGAATGAAGGATAAATACTTTAATATGAAACTTTATTTCTTAATGTGATAGAAAAAAGATGAAAAATATCTATAGTAAGATAGATGTAGATTTGTATCTCAAATTTGACATTAACACCTTGATCCTTGACAATGATGTAAACCAGTTTGAGGAAGTCTGCTTATCTGTAAACCTGGGGAGAATTTTTACAATCTTAATGTGTTTTGGTGTGAATTAAGTAGATGATATTTTAATGTACTAAGCATTCTGCTAGCTCCAAGTATCATTTATTGGTGTATACTATTTACAAAATTTATAATACATATTAAATTAATGTTTTTATTAGTTACTCTGTTCAGAAGAAGGACTATTTGTTTGTTAGTAATGTAGTTTTGGTTCTATAGACAGTCAAACTCATAGAAATGGTACAGTTCAAAAATTCTGATTGGTCAAGCTCCTATTTCTGGGTAAGGTCCCAAAAGTTTGGACATCTGTGTATCTAACAACCAGTTCAACAGCAAGTCTCTCTTCATTGTCCTCTCACTTCTTCACTTGGTGCTGTGCCTTCCAGCACAGGTTCATACATCCAGATGGCTCAGTGCCTGATATATATATTATATTGCTCTCAGTTGGTTGGTTTTAGTTACTAAAGTGCTAGAAAAAACTTGATTATTTAAATTTGAATAGGCATCACTTAGGCAAATAACTATTATGTGACTAGATCTGTCTGTCTTTTGTGATTATTTTTTTCTTTTCTTTTTTTGATTTTTAAAAATATGGAATGCTTCACTTATTTGCGTGTCATCCTTGCGCAGGTGCCATGCTAATCTTCTCTGTATCGTTCCAATTTTACTATATGTGCTGCCGAAGCGAGCACTCTTTTGTGATTTTTTGAAGAAAGGGAAAAAATTTCTTCGTAATGTCTCTCAAATCACACTGGAGTCTCTTCCTTGGGCAGTTCTCAATGTTGGCACTATTAACTGAAGTAGGAAAAATAGTGCCATCCCCATCTAAAAGGATGGTTAATACTATCTGCCAAATATCATTATTCCTGGAAACTTTCTGTGCAGCAATAAGGTTTAGGAGTTCTCATTTAACACCAATGAAAGTCTAGTATCCCATCTACTATCAAGCAGTAAGCCGGAAGCAGGATAAATTTGGTTTTTGAGAGGTCATTAATTTTTATAGGTATTTGATAAATATTTCACAGTTTAGCTTACACAGTAGTAAAGTACTAAGAAATTTAAATAATGGTGTGAAACAAAATGAGACATGCCAATCAACCATGTTGGCTTTTTAGTCAGTAGTGGCTTAAAAAAGGCAATTAGAGAAATATGCTATTTAGAGAGTTTATTCTAGTGAATATTGACCCATTGTTTCTCATAATGATGAAAATTATCTAAATTACATTTTAACTGAAACAATATCAGGTCTACTTAGTTAATTACATGAGCACTGAAGCATACAGATCTGAGTTCAAATATTGGCTCTTTCTCTTAATAACATATGACCTTAGCTTCATATAATCAAGGCTCAGTCCCTCATCAGTGAATTAGGGATGGTAATAATCAAAGTTGTTTTAATAATAAATAAATAAAAACCTATATTTAAAATGTAGCCATCTGGAGTTAATCAATTATTATTATGGATAAAAATCTGCTGATATCCATTCCCCCAACATTATTAGATATAATTGATATATAATATTGTATAATTTTAAGATGCACAATATGATCTTTGAAACAAATTTATTATAAAATGATAGCCACCGTAAAGTTAGTTAACACATCCTTCACTTCACATAATTACAATTTTTCTGTAGTTGCTGTTTAATATTCTTACCATAATAAAAACATTAAAGCTCTACTCTCATAGCAACTTTCAAGTATATAGTACAGTATTGTTAACTATAGTCACCATCCTATATAATAATCCTATATAATAAAAGGCTAATAAGCAAAATGTCCCTAGGGAGTTCAACCAACCTGGAGTTCAACTGCTCGCTGTGATGTGCACTGACCACCAGGGGTGGCACGGAACGAAGGACCAGGGGGTAGTGTGGAATGAAGGAAAGCCCTGGCTGGCAGCCGGCAGCTGGGGGAAGGAAGACCCTGGTCAGCAGCCAGAAGGAAGGTCCGGACAGCAGCCAGAAGGCCCCAATCAGCCCTGATGGCTGGCCAGGCCTAGGAACCCTACCCATGCATGAATTTCATGCATCGGGCCTCTAGTGCTATATATCAGAAGCTGAGGCTTGTTCATCTTATAACTGAAAGTTTATGCCCTTTGAGCAATATCTCCCCATTTCCTACCTCTCATCTACTAACAACAGAAACCACCATTCTACTCTCTGTTTCTAAAAGTTCAATGTTTTTAGATTCCACATATACCAGTAAGTTAGATCATACAATATTTTTTTTCTTTCTGACTAATTTCACTTTCAAAAATAAAGATAAGCCCTGCCAGTGTGGCTCAGTGGTTGAACCAGGAGGTTCCAGTTTGATTCCAGGTCAGGGTACAGGCCCGGGTTGCTGGTTCAATCCCCAGTAGGGGCTGTACAGGAGGTGATTCTCTCTCATAATTGATGCTTCTCTCTCTCTTCCTCTCCCTTCATCTCTGAAATAAAAAAAAAAATTAAATAAAGATAAATTTAAAAAGAGTATTTACTTAAAATATAATATGCTGAGTCTTTACTCTTATAAAGTTCTGATTCAATTTTAAGAAAGTTAAATAGCTTGCTGGTGGTTAAATAGTGAATGGAACTGATTGCATAGTTAGGCATTTTCTTCATATTCTTCTCATTCATTTTTCTCTGCCTCCCTCATGCCTTCACTACCAGATCATTGTCCCCAAAATGAAAGGTAGGAAGGAAGAATGTAAAGACCAAACTGAAGACTATGTCATTTTTCTCCACTATATGAACTACTTTTGTTTGCCTTGGTTCTTTGTTCACTTTGTGTGTTTCTAATCCCATGTTTCCTCCAAAACAGACAAAATGTTTTATTGTGACAGTGATATTCCTCATGTACCTTTAAAATAATTTTGAAAAACTTAATATTCCCTTTTATATTTTAGACAACTTCTATAATTTTCCATTATTAATGTGAAAAAGGTTATAATTCATACATATTGTAATTGATGACATGTTAAATATAAAATTAACATATTTCTTTTTAAACTTGGATAATAGCATCATTAGACCCTGGGACAGTTATGTGGTATTAAGCAATTTATTTTGGAGAAATCAGGAAAGCAGATGAGGGATTGGGGAAATGAGGTAGCTGGCAGAAGGAAACAATAAAGGGTGTGTTCATGAGTGGGTTACTGTTATGCGCAACAGTAGAACAACTGTTTCAGCTTCTTTTGAAATCATTTTGAGAGACTGACTGGTAAGTATAGTGTAATTACCCCATTGAGGAGCAAGAAACATGGCTTATTTATCTACCTCCTTCCCGCAGTGTGAGAGGGTTCCTCCTGGAGACAGTGACTCCCAGTCTTGTCCCTGCCTTCCTAAGTTTGGCTTAAGCAAACTCCTATAGCCAGAGGAATCTCTAAGCAGAGAGATGCAAATCTGAGGCAAAAAACTATCAGTGTGCACAGGACATACCCACCAAACGGCAGAAGACACTTGGGTGGTCCAAGAACTAAGGGTCTCATTGAATTCCCATTAAATTTTCATTAGATAAGTTATTTTTCTGATTACAAAAAAAATATTTTAAAGTAAAATTTTAGTATTCAAACTATAACCAAAATTGTTATCAGTCCAGAAAGAGCAAAACTTTTTTTACTCTTCAATTACAGTTGACATTCAATATTATTTTATACTAGATGCCTGGTGCACGAAATTTGTGCATGATGAGGGGGAGGGCCTCAGCCTAGCCTGCCCCCCCTCACAGTCCAGGAGCCATCACGGGATGTCCTACTGACATCTTAGGCCCGCTCCCAATGTCCCCATGTGGAGCAGGCCTAAGCCACTGTCAGGCCTCCCTCTGCAGGAGGCGACCGGCTGATCAGGTATATAGATACTTTCTGGAGGCAGCAGACTCCTTCCTTTTTTTTTTTTCTTTTCATCAGATTATTTATTCACTTGATTTTCAGATTCACTTGCTGATATATATGTATTTCTTGTTCATAATTTTTATCTTTACCTTTTTCTTCTTCTTCCTCTTCTTAAAGGATACCTTTCAGCATTTCATATAATACTGGTTTGGTGGTGATGAACTCCTTTAGCTTTTCCTTATCTGTGAAGCTCTTTATCTGACCTTCAATTCTGAATGATAGCTTTGCTGGATAAAGTAATCTTGGTTGTAGGTTCTTGCTATTCATCACTTTGAATATTTCTTGCCACTCCCTTCTGGCCTGCAAAGTTTCTGTTGAGAAATCAGCTGACAGTCGTATGGGTACTCCCTTATAGGTAACTGACTTTTTTTCTCTTGCTGCTTTTAAGATTCTCTCTTTGTCTTTTGCTCTTGGCATTTTAATTATGATGTGTCTTGGTGTGGTCCTCTTTGGATTCCTTTTGTTTGGGGTTCTCTGCGCTTCCTGGACTTGGAAGTCTATTTCTTTCACCAGGTAGGGGAAGTTTTCTGTCATTATTTCTTCAAATAGGTTTTCAATATCTTGCCCTCTCTCTTCTTCTGGTACCCCTATAATTCTGATGTTGGTACGCTTGAAGTTGTCCCAGAGGCTCCTTACACTATCTTCGTATTTTTGGATTCTTTTTTCATTTTGCTTTTCCGGTTGGGTGTTTTTTGCTTCTTCGTATTTCAAATCTTTGACTTGATTCTTGCGATCCTCTGGTCTGCTGTTGGGAGTCTGTATAATATTCTTTATTTCAGTCAGTGTATGCTTAATTTCTAGTTGGTCCTTTATCACAACATCGAGGGTCTCACTAGATTTCTTAAGGATCTCAATACATTTATCGGCGGTTTCCATAAAATTCTTGAAAAATCTTAGAACCGTGGTTTTGAACTCTATATCCAGTCGTTTGCTGTCCTCCATTTCTGTCATTTGTGACCTGTTTCTTTGTCTTCGCATTTTGTCTGCTTCCCTGTGTTGGTAGAGTGGTTTTGTGTGCTAGGTGTCCTACAGGGCCCAGTGGCTCAGCCTCCCCAGTTACCTGAGGTGGACACTCTTGGTGCACCCCCTTGTGGGCTTTGTGCACAGTCTTGTTGTAGTTATGCCTTGATTGTTTTAGGTGTCACTGGGAGGAATTGACCTCCAGGCCAATTGGCAGTGAGAATCAGCTGTGTCTGCAGTGGGAGAACTTCTGTGCTGAAGACACCCTTCTGGGGCAAGACTTGCTTCAGTGGGGCTTTGGTGCTCACTGAGTCTGCCCCCTGAGTGTGTTCCTTATGAATCTGAGGAGTTGTAATCTGGGTGGTCCCACTCTGACCACTGGGTACACTGGCTCTTGGATCTAAGGAGGTGCTAATTAAGCCTCTTCCTGAGGTTACCCAGCAGGAGCTATGAAGAGATATGCAGATTCCCCTTCCTTTTTTGGGGGTTTGGGGGTGCCCAGATGAGGCCCAGCTGAGAAGCAATGCAAGCTGCTGTGGGGCCTTGGGCCTTCTCTTGGAAGTTCTGGGTCTGTCTGGCCCAGCTGCAATTTGTTAGGATTGCAAAGGGCCAGGCCATTCATACGAAAAAGCCTCTGCACACAGTTTGGGTGGGGCGGGGTCTCAGGGAATCAACGGGGTGGAGCAAACAGCTATGGCTGATCCTCAGACCTGCCCTAAGAGGCCCCGAGTCTCAGTGTCCCAGGATAATCGCTGCAAGCACCTCTGAGAGAAAGGCTCCCTAGAGTTTCGCCCGATGCCAGACAGTCCAGTTTCTCCCCGTATGAGTCTGGGTCCCCAAAGACTCACCCGGAACTGGAGTTCAGAGCAGTCGGGAGCTTCTGACTCCCTACCAATTGAAAAAGTCAACCCAGTCCTCAGTTTCCAGCTCTTTCCGCGTGCGTCTCCATACCTCTGCACTTTACTTCCGAACCTCTTCTGAGTCTCAGTGTGCTTTTCTCTTTCCTTCTGGTTGTAGAATTTCCACTCAGCCAGCCTTCCTGTGGTTCTGAATGATGTCCGTTTTATCTTATAGTTGTAGTTTTGAAGTGGTTGTGCGAGGCAGCAATTTCCAGTCTTTACCTATGCCGCCATCTTGGTTTCTCTGACTCCTTCCTTATTTCTTTTCTCTGTGGTTGGAGAATAGGGGACTAAAAGGTGGAGACAGAACTGTGGCTGGGCATGGGCTTTTGTAGGCAGCAGAAAGAGGGAGAGGGCTGAGGAAAGTCTAGACACATTTCCTTCTATTGTCCTCCCTTCCTCCGGGCCCCTTCCTCCGTTTTTTCATTCTTGTGGTGGACATTCGGGCCTCCGATCGACCAGAGCCCAGCAACGGTGGTGTCCAGCCCCCTCACTTCTCAGCTGAATGTACAGCTGCCTCACATTCCTAGCAGGGCTGTTTTCAAGTAACTAAATTGCTGGGAATCCACAGCTCCTGGCCTCTCCCCTCTTGGTTTCCTCCTTGGGTCGGTTGCAAAGTTCACCGAGACACCGAAGTAGCTCTGCCCTGGTAGTTCTGCACCGGCCCCTGCCCAGGCCCAACGGGAACTCTTCCTTGAGTCTCTGGGACCACAGTCTGGGCTTGGGGAGGGCGCCTGGAGCCCATTCCCCCAGGCAGGTGTGGCAGGGGGGCTAGCTTGGAGAGCTGGAGGAAGATGGCAGGGTAACAGTCGGTATGAACAGGGCTCAGTCAGACTTCCTAAGCTCCCCATCATGGCTGAGGTCCCCTCCCTGCATCAACTGCCTTCCTCCCCATCTTACCACCAGGGGCAGGAGCACTTCTCCTGCAACACTCTGGTCCCTGCCAGGAAGGCAGGCAGCGATGTAGGCAGTGTGGCCTAGGGTGCCAGCATCTTCGAGCCTCCTCTCCCCGCCTGAAGCATGGGGTGGGGTCGGGTGCTTCAGGCAGGAAGAGGAGGCTCACAGCTGTGGGGCTGGGGTGGCGCTAGCAGGCTCCGCAGTCTGTGCACACCACTCAGGCTCTAGGCTGCCTCAGCGGCAGCACAGCAGCCCACGGCGAGGCCCCACGCCCCTCACAGCCACCCCGGGAGCTGTGCATGGAGACATCGCTGAGCCACCATCCATCCCGGGACCTTTGGGGGATAGGGTGGCCTTGGGCTTGGCTGCGGACCTGTCCCAGCCCACCAATTGTTGGGAGCAGCCTCGGCCTCCGAGGCAGCTTAACATTAGCACTGGGCAGCCCAGCCGTGCCTGCGCTGGGGGCGGAAGTCCTCACCCCCATCCCCGCCCACCAGCTTCTGCCTGGACTTGACTCCGACACCATCATGGACAAATTAGCATATTACCTCTTTATTTTTTTTTTTTAAATATATTTTTATTGATTTTTTACAGAGAGAAAGGGAGAGAGATAGAGAGTTAGAAACATCGATGAGAGAGAAACATCCATCAGCTGCCTCCTGCACACTCCCTACTGGGGATGTGCCCGCAACCAAGGTACATGCCCTTCACCGGAATCGAACCTGGGACCCTTGAGTCCGCAGGCCGACGCTCTATCCACTGAGCCAAACCGGTTAGGGCTTACCTCTTTATTATATAGGATTAGTTTCAGGTGTACAGCATGGTGGTTAAATAATCATATAATTTATGAAGTGATTCCCCCCAATAATTCTAGTACCCACCTGGCACCACGCATAACTTCTACAATATTACTCACTATAAAACTTACACCCCTGTAACTACCAACTTGTGCTTAATCCTTTTTCAAGTAGTTCCCCAAAACCTCTTTCCTCTGACAACCATCATTCTGTTCTCTATAAGTATGTCTGTTTCTATTTTGTTTGTTCATCTATTTTGTTCTTTAGGTTACACATATAAGTGAAATTATATAGTATTTGTCATTTTCTTCCTGACATTTTCATAGAACATAATACCCTTTAGGTCCATTCACATTGTCACAAATGGTAAGATTTCACTCTTTTGTATGGCCAAGTAATATTCCATTGTATGTATATGTACTACCTTTTCTTTACCCAATTGTCCATTGATGGGCACCTGGGTTGCTTCCATATCTTGGTGGCTTTTTAGGGACTGACTTCCTGTCGATGACTTGATTCCTAAAAACTTTTTCTTTGGTTTTCACTGCTCTCTTCCTCTGACTGACTCCTCGTCAACCTTCAAGCCTTTCTTCAGTGTCAACCATACAAAAAGTCTTCCCTGATGCCCCACTTGTATTAGACACCCTGTCCCCTTATAGCTCCTAATGTGAGAATGCCTAGTAGCGTGAATAATGCTTCTCTGCCACCCGTCCATGAACTCCTGGGTTTAGCTATCTATCCAGACACAGTGCTGAGAACACATTGCATTCAGTATTTATTGGAGAAATTAGTGAATGGGTGAGTGGATGCTGAATAAATCAAAGCATATATGTATCACATACTTTGCTTGCTTAGCTTTCATCTCATCACCTTTTTATATAAGGGCTATTAGAATTCAAATGAAGTGGCAGCAAGACCCATCTCCTTTGGTCTTAACTTGAAATTTATTCCAAAAATAATAAATAGTACAGAACTGTTGTTTCGTTTTTAGAAACCCTTATATATGGTTTTGCTTACATTCAAGAAAAAGAAAGAACAATATATTATTCATGAGATTCAGCAGTTTTATAGTTGTTGTTTTTTTTGTTTGTTTTGTTTTTTCTGTCATGTTATGGCACTTGAATGAACTTCTTATCAGATGTATTGGGGTGAAATATTTAGATTTGTTATCATTGATCAAAATGCTTTGGAAGAAAGACACTATTTTGTTAAGAAGACTACTTTTGAAGCTATGTTTTTAGCTTGTATATGTGCAAGTTTATATCCAATCTAAAGCCAGAGTAGCTGCTTTTGTCTTTTAATATCATTAATTTTCTCACAGTGCTGTTGTTTCTTTAATAGTTGAAGAAATATTCCAAGAAATACTAAAACTGTGTTTGTAATAATTTCATGGAGTAATTTTCAGAGCTACACATTTGTTCGAAAATAGCTAATGATGTTGCACTTCTTCCAGGCATCATATACATTTGGAATATTTATTTTTATTCAGTCAAACAATGTAAACACATGTCTTCTTTCTTAAAGAAAAGATGTCTTAGTTTACCTCACGCATGGACGTAATAAACTCTCCAAAATAAAGTAATGGAGGTTATTGCTTTTTACAGTTGTATCAGCCTCATTAGTTTCCCTACATAGCTTGAAATGTTTTCATGCCAAATTAAAAATGTAGGTCATTCAAAGGACTAGTGGTGCTATTTTAGCATGAAGTGATTTCAAACTTACGCATATCCAAATATTTTATCTTATTCTGTTGCAAACCTCCTGTCACAATATTTATAATTTTATGTCACTTTTATGAAATCATATAACTTTATTGTTAGAAACACATGCTTTACATGTTTACCAGATTATGGAGTTTTTAAGGCAGCAATTTTCAGTGTATGACAAAATACTAAGAATTTTTTCCCTTTAGTTTTATGGAATAATTTTCATAATTTTATGTGTTCCAAAAGTGTATTCCACAGAACACTACTTTTATTGTTTGTTATTATGGGCTATTTAAAGGAGATACAAATGGTCAAGTAAATTTAGGAAAGTAAATTTATCATCATTAACTGCTCCTGCTATTTTGTTTCAAAAATTCAAGTTTGTTATCTAATTATTAAAGATTTATACAGTTGTATACTTAAAAATCAAAAAGTATAAAAACGTATAAACTAAAAACTTTACTTATGCTTCTCCATACTCTCTTTCCTCTGATTCAGGTATTCACTGTCATTAAATACTGTCATTTTTATATATTGACAAACATGCACACACATATCACATATATATGTGCAGATATATATAGTAAATACATATTTTTCCTTTTAACATGAAGGTGAACTAATACACAGAATTTAATACATTCATTTTAAAGTTTTCAGAATATATTCAAGTTATAGTCATGCTAATAAATAAACAGAATGCACTTTTGTACAGACATAATATGCTGTTCTTTTTATGTAAAAATGTATTGAGTCTATCCTGGATCCATAGATGTTTAGTAAGTTGTTTTCAGTTTGCTACTTCTATGAAAATTCAGAAACTGTGTTCACACATTATTTCACATGTGTGGTATATATTGGGTTGATTTTCCTAATGTAGAATTACTGAGGACAACAGTACTTCATTTGTAATTTTAGTAGATATTAACAAATTGCTCTTTATAAGGGTTAAGAGAATGCTTGTTTCTACACAAACTGGCCAAGATTATTTATCAACTTTTAAAAATGTATTTTCCAGTCTTTTCTCTGATTTAAAACTGTCTTCCTCATTGTGTATTCTTTTTTTAATGTGCTTATGCATGCTGGTGTTAATATTTAATGTAGGATTTTTGAACTGAAAGCATTAAGCAAAGTTTCTTTGTAGTTTTATTTTTTATACAGTTTTGGCTACATATTGGCATTAATGTTATATCTGCTTCGCTAAATTTGGAGGATTAAATTAAAAACTAATTTCTGACATAATTTAAATAAGATCAGAATTACCTACCTTAAAGAGTTGATTGAGTTCTGTGAAAACACTTGGCGGTGGTGCGTCTCTGGTAGGCAGCTGTTGATATTATTTCTGTATTGGGGGGAAATTGAGTGAATAGATTGCATCTCTCCAGGAGACAGTTTGGGTAAATTATATTTTACTAAATATTGTCCTCTTAATGATGGCTTAAAATATATTGGTAAATAATTGGGCAATTACCTTTATTTTCTCTTTTCTATAGCTTCACTTTTATCTTAACTTTTTAAGCATTTATATATTATCTTTTTAAGTAGTTGTGGTAGCTCCTAATTTATCTATTGTTAACATACTTTTCAATGTTATAATTATTAGAAATATTTATTAAGTATCTTTATTTTTTAAGCTTTCTTACTTGCTAGCATCTGCTCATATTATATATATAATATGTTCCATCTCCTTGTTAGAGAATACTTTCTAATTGTTTTTCTTGCTCAAAAGTGATTTTATTTACCAAATCATGGAAGCCCAATGTGTGAGCCTACAAACTAGCATTCTCCCTGATCTGACACTTTCTTTTTTTTCAAGTACAGTTGACATTCAATATTATATCAGTTTTATGTGTAAAGCATAGTGGTTAGACATTAATATCCCCCAGGTAAGCCTGGTACCCACCTGGTGCCATACATAGTTATTACATTATTATCCTATGTAATAAAAGGTTAATATGTAAATAGTCCCCTTGACTGGGAGTTTGACCAGAGTTAGACCAGGGGGCAGGGCTGGCCTGCCAACCACCTGGGGCCCCACCCCTGATCTGCCTCCTGCACCCCAATTGGGGCAGGGCCAGCCACAATCTCCCAATCAGCCCCATCAGGGCAGGCCAACTGGACCTCACCCCTGAACGAATTCGTGTACCGGGCCTCCAGTTGACTATACTATCCATGCTGTACTTTATATCCCTGAGAAAGAAGAACAAGTTGGAGGCATCATACTACCTCATATCAAACTCTACTATAGGGCTATAATGATCAAAACAGCATGGTATAGGCATACAAGCAGACACACAGATACCCTATGTGTCTGGGTACCTCATTGTCGTTTTGATTTGCATCTCTCAGATGATTAGTGACTTTGAGAAGTTTTCATATGTCTCTTGACCTTCTGTATGTCCTCTTTTGAAAAGTATCTATTTAGGTCCATTGCCCATTTTTTGATTGAATTATCTTCCTTTTGTTAAGTTGTATGAGTTCCCTGTAAATCAGGGGTCCTCAAACTATGGCCCATGGGCCACATGCAGCCCACCGAAAACATTTATCCCATGCGTCGGGTGTTTTTGCTGCCTCTGCCTGTTGCTTAGCAGCCAACTCGTCCCTGGCCGCAATGCCCATGTGTGGAATGTGCGCCGTACTCTCCAACTCCCCTCCTTCTCTCTGTCTCTGGACTCCTCCTCTCAGTCTCCGGTGTGATCCGATGAGTCACAAGCTTGCCTGTGCAGAGCCTGCTGCTGCCTGAGGACCGAGGTAAGAACAAGTTTTTTTTGAATTTAGGAGGTCTATTTTTTTTTATTTTGCAGTTAGTAGGGCCTTTTTTTTGAAGTTTTGTTTTTTTTTACGTCAAAGTAAGATATGTGCAGTGTGCATAGGAATTTGTTCATAGTTTTTTTTAAAACTATAGTCTGGCCCTCCAACGTTCTGAGGTTTAAAAAGTTTGAGGACCCCTGCTGTAAATGTTGGAGATTAAACCCTTATCGGAGATAACATTGGCAAATATGTTCTCCAATGCAGTGGGCTTTCTTGTTGTTTTGTTGATAGTTTCTTTTGCTGTGCAGAAGCTTTTTATTTTGATGTAGTCCCATTTGTTTATTTTCTCTTTAGTTTTCATTGCCCTAGGAGCTGGCTGTATCAGTGAAGATATTGTTTCAGCATATGTCTGCAATTTTGCTGCCTGTGGATTCCTCTAAGATTTTTATAGTTTCCTGTCTTACATTTAAGTCCTTTATCCATTTTGAGTTGATTTTTGTGTATGGTGTAAGTTGGTGGTCTAGTTTCATTTTTTGCCAATTTAACACCAATCCAGAGTTCCCCTTTGAATTCTGAGATATGGGTGTCCTTATGGAAATTCCAAATGAATTTAAATTCAATACATACCAAACTGGCCTCATAAATTTCTCCTTATTTGCAGACATTTTTTCCATATCTCCTAATGTAATACACCTCGTCATTTCCATCCAAATCTGGAAGGCAGAGACCTCAGACATTGTCATTGTCTTATCCCACTCTCCACAGTTATTCCATTATCTGAGTGCCCAGCAAGGGAGTGTCCTGTGTTCAATTTCTACTACTGTTACTCTAAAATTAATTACATTTGTTCTTATTATCTCTGTAGTTATCTACATTTGCTATTATAATATCTTGTTTGTCCACATAAGTTATGAGTTTTCCAATATTTCCTTAGGCTCATTGTATTTTCTAATAGACATTAGTTTAGTTCAATTTTAGTTTCATAGAAATATGAAGAGGAATGTGAAGACATGTTCTTTATGGACCCAGCCTTCACACATGCATAGTCTCCTACGTTATTAGCATCCGCCACCGGAGTGGTACATGTGTTACAATTGAACATACATTGAAACAGAAGAGCTTAGATTTAGTCATAGCTCTGCTATGTGTTAATTACTTTCTGCACTTTTTCTATATGAGTATAATTTCCTAATATTTAAAATAGAATTAAAATTATCTTTATTGCCTACCTCCTGGGTATCTGTTGTCCTGTTATTTGGAAGCAAAGTCAGGCATTATTCTTTATTGGCTAAGTGGGGTAAAATATTCAATCTAGTGATAGAAATAGTTTAATTTCAAATACATATTTATCTAGAGAGATCCTAAATTCACTATTTTTTCCAACATGTAAATCTAGTTCACAGAGGTTACAGCTATATGAAGAAACATATATATTGTACACATATACCTTAGAAAAGCAGCAGTTTGTAGAAGTTTTATGTGGACTCTGGAGCCAAACTGCTTGAACTAGAATTCTGCTGGGCCACTAATATCTTGTGACCTTAGAGAAATAGCCATTTGTACCACAGTCTCCTCATCTGTAAAACAGGGATAATAGTGTCATCTACATTACAGGGCTATTAAAGAGGATTGCATGAGTATTAAGCTGCCTGAATTATGCTTCTCAATTATAATATTAATTATTATTACTTAGCTATGCATTTATAAATTTGTAAGGAACTTTAAGCAGCAGGTTGGTGTGGTGTAGTTATCCTTCCAGTCTGTTTAGAAATAGATTATAGTGTGAAAAATGTGGACAAGGAGGAAAGTCTAAAATAACATGTCTAAGAAAATGATGCCTTACCACATTCAATTTCTCTATTTATTATGCTACACACACTCAAGACTCACAGAGCTAATTCATTTCTTCCTTTCTTTCTTTCTTTCTTTCTTTCTTTCTTTCTTTCTTTCTTTCTTTCTCCCCACATCTCTTTGAAAGAAGGATATGCAGTCAAGGAAACTAGGTTTGTTATTCCAGCTCTACTGGCTACAGTATCTTGGTCAAATCCTTAAGCTTTTGTGAATCTCAATCTTCATGTTTATAATTAGGGTTTATCATGGGAATTTAAGGAGACAGTTTGTTTTTCTCAAATACTACCTTAGGACATAAGCCATATTTAAAAAAAACAAAAAACAACAACTAATAACTTCATTAATAATGTAGACAAGGAGGAGATTAATAAGGTTTTATTATTATTATTATTATTATTATTATTAAACATAGAAATTGCTTGGGGTTCAATAGTTTATTTTCTTAAGAATTTTAAACATTGAATCAGAAGTGTCCCTGGCACATGGTGGGTGCTGACTGAGTGATTGAAGAACTGGATGAATGGGAGAGATCCTTGTGATACTGCAGAATGAAAGAACATAAGAACATGATGTGTGTGGATGAGGCATTTCCAAATCCGCCCTTGTCTCTAAAGGTATTCTGGTCATGCATTCGAAAATCAGTTGAGCAGAATATTTGAAACTGACCTATTCCTAATTAGCAATATATTGAGAATTTAAATATTTTTGATGCAACAAATGAAATATTTTTACCCATTAAAAAGCACTACCTTGTTTCCAGATGCAATGTGTGAAATTCTTAGAATTATCAGAACTCAAGTATTGATTGCTCATTGATAGTGCTGCACAAAACTTTCCACTTAATTATATTTCAGTTGTAACGAGTATCATCTTTAAAATAGATTATCAAAATTTTTGAACCATAATGTTTTTGATGTTTAAACTTTCAATTTTGTGGCTAAATAATCGATCTACGTTGTCCAAATTATTTTGTTGTTGTAATCATTTTGTTAAATGTCTTTGACAGCTTGATGCTAAATTCTTCTAATGTGAAGATTATAATTTTTTAACTTTTTCCCATTGGGGAATATATAAAAATATATAAAACATAGTGTGCATCTCAAGTAATTATTAGAGTTGACAGCCAGTTAACTATAACCCAATACAGCAATAGGGTTATATCAACACTCAATATCTGCCTTAATATAAGTGGATTCACCATAAGTTTCATATCTTCTCAAATCACTCACCTTTCATTTCTTCAAGAGAGTATTGTAAAGAGATGACATAAGGAGAGCTAATAATACTAAGGACAATGGTGGACTTTAAAAGAAAGTCTTGAGTCAATTGAATAGCCATAAGAAAAACAACAACAAACAAATAAACAAAAAAATTGAATTATCCCTTAAATGAAACACAAACTTTATATGAGCAGAATAATTTTCTTAAATGTGACAGATAACAAAAACAAACTTTAAGAGGATAGTTCCATGATATAGGATAGCAGAAGAGATCTTACACATGATTCAAAATATGCTAACCAGGTAAGAAAAGATTGATAGATTTGACTTCATTAAAATTAACAATTTCTGTTCATTAAGTAAACACAATTAAGACAGAAAAGGCGAACAGTAATAAGAAAGAAGATATTTGCGCTAAATATATTTAACAAAGTACTCATATCCTTAATATAAAAAAGGAAGTTCAAATTAATTGCAAAATGACAGCCCAATTTTTAAAATGGGGAAAACAATAGGATTATTTGAAAATTTCAAAAATCCCCAAATAAAGTAATAACACCTTTAGGTGAATATAATTCACAGAGGAAGATCATGTATTTCACTGCAGGGAACGCATTATCAAAAGCATTATGTAAAGAATGTCAACTGCTCAGCTGATTTTTCTCTAAATCTGTGTAATCCAGGTAGAGTTCATGACTCTGCCCGTGAGGAAGAGAGAATTACTTAGGTAAGACCACATCACTCCGTGGGGATGGTGGCAACTGCTTCTGTTTGGTGTGAAAGCTTGTCCACTAATAAAACAAACTTAATGGACTAGTTCACTCTTTTTCAATCATGTTGTTAAAGTTTACTGTTGAAATACTTGCTCTAGGGAGTTACCATTTATTCAGTTTATTTGTAGCCTCTGCCTTGTACATCAGCAGGACTATTCTTTTTTTCCTCAGAAAGATGAAATTGCTACAGCACAGTGAATCTCAAATAACAAAACGATTTTTATTTTTAAAACAGTGTTTGAAGACTTTTTACCACAAATAATAGATTTAAAACAGATTTAAGACTGTGATTCATGTTATTTATTTAATCCATACTGGGATTAAAGGGATCCTGAAGGTAAATAGTGAAGCTATGTAAGAAACACACTGCATAGAAATGTCTAGCATCAGCGAAGTTCCTTCTTTTATGACTCTTATCTATTCATTAATAATAAATCAAAGAAAGCAATTATTCTCTATTCTTCCATATAGTGCTATTTTATAACTAACAGAACTTTCAACTAATGGCTGTCAACTTTGATATCATTATTCTTCTCCCAAACTCACAAACAATAAAGAGTCAATGACTGTTATTGATATGTTGTTTAATAAACCTGGAATTTTCTGTGATTCACATGGGGACTATTCCCTTTAGGTTCATACCTGTTCTGTGTCTTTTATCTTTCCCTTTGTTCCCTTTCCAATGGATTCCTCTACTGTGATTAAAGTGCTACCCCAGCAACTAAAACTTATAATTAAAATTGACATGAACCCAAAAGAAAAATAGGTCAAAATCCTTCAGCCAGCACTTCAAAAATTATTACATAAATGGTTAATAAGTGTATTAAAAGATACAAAACTATCAAGTTTTTAATATTAATTTTATCTATAATGTGTATATGAAGTGTATTTTTTATAACACAGATTATTTATTATTATTTACACTAGAGGCCCGGTGCACAAAAATTTGTGCACTGGGAGGGGGGGAGGGGGGTCCCCCAGCCCAGCCTGTGCCATCTCGCAGTCTGGGACCCCTCGGGAGATAACGACCTGCTGGCTTAGGCCTGCTCCCGGGTGGCAGAGGGCA
>NW_005363397.1:1366127-1413647 GCF_000412655.1 Myotis brandtii
GGGCCAGCTTTAGCTCTGAGGCCTCGCTGCTGAAAGCAGGTTTCTGGCCTTTACTTTCTGTATTTGATACAATGTTGCGGTCTGGCTGGCTGAAGCCCAGCTGACTGAAAGCCGGTTTCTAGGCTTTTGTTTAGCTTCTTATTTACAACATAGTTGCTTAGAGTTGCAGCTGAGAGGCCGGCAAGTGAGGCGGGGAACGTTGGAGTTCGCCATCTCTGGAGCAAACAAGCCTCCCTGTTCACTTCAGTGTATGGCTGCCAGCCGCGATCTTGGCTGACAGTTAATTTGCATAAGGATATGCTGATTAGCCAATGGGAAGGGTAGCGGTCGTACGCTAATTACCATGTTTCTCTTTTATTAGTGTAGATGGTAGTGTGTAAGCTCCCTTTCTCAATTGTTTACCTCTGGGCTAGTATCACAAAAGCCAAGTGGAAAGATTTTCTATATAAGTGGCCAGAACTTTCATTTATAAGGGATGAATAAAACTGGATTTTCTCTGCTTATATACAGAAAAAAGTGGCAGTTGCTCCTTTCTCTCCCTGAGAGACAAAACATTCACTCCTTAGATAAGGTTAGAAAGGTGTAGAGAATTCTGAATTTTCCCTCTCATTTTTTAAAATGTAAATACATCTCCTTAAGCCTCAAATTAGCTCTGGTGCCTAGGTACAAAATAGAAACAGAGACATGGGTACATGGAACTGAAGGATGGCTGTCAGAGGGGAAGGGAGAGGGGGGACTGAATGAAAGAAGGTGAAGGGATCCAGGGGTGGGCAAACTTTTTGACTCGAGGGCCACAATGGGTTCTTAAACTGGACCGGAGGGCCGGAACAAAAGCATGGATGGAGTGTTTGTGTGAACTAATATAAATTCAAAGTAAACATCATTACATAAAAGGGTACGGTCTCTTTTTTTTTTAGTTTTATTCATTTCAAAGCGGGCCATAGTTTGCCCACGGCTGGATTAGCCAAATAACATACATGCATAACCCACAGACACAGACAACAGAGTGGTGATGGCCTGAGGGAAGGGGATTGAGGGTTGGGTGGAGGTGGACAAAGAGTGGGGGGTGATTGGAACATCTGTAATAGTGTCAACAATAAAAATAAAGTTAAATAATAATCTCCAGGACCTTGGACCTCATTGTCCCTTAAGTACAATAAAGAGCTCTCTGGAGTTCTCTTACTAGCCTATAGTTGTGTTATTTCGCCAAGGCTTGCTCTTAGCCCATCTTGTATTCAGCACTGTTTATTCAGAAATCCCTGACTCTATAGAAACAATGGTGGAAATTTGAAGTATGACTATAATGCAGTGGTTCTCAACCTTGGCTGCACGTTAGAATCACCTGGGAATCTGTTTAAAATCCTGATTTCTGGGCCCCATCCTCCAGAAATTCTGTTTCTTTGTTACTAATGTTGTGGCCCCACCCCATAACAAAGAAACAGAATTTCCGGAGGATGAGGCCCAGAAATCAGGATTTTAAAAAGATTCCCTGGTGATTCTAATGTGCCGCCAAGGTTGAGAACCACTGCTATAATGTAATCAATGTCATGTCACTACTATATATACCCAACAGAGCAGGAGAGGGGAGAGAGACAAAGACAGAGAGAGAAAAACTATGCATGAGCAAATCATAAAGCCTCAACTTAATCAATATTCACAAAGTGAATTCACTGGTGCTAACACCATCCAGGTCAAGTAAAGGAGTATGACCATCTTAGAAGGTTCTCTCGTGATGCTTCCCTTCAAAGATAGCCACTACTCTGGTTTCTTAAACTAGTCTTTGTTTTCCATATTTTAAGGAATCGGTTCACACAGTTTTGGGAGTTTTGGCAAGTCCAAAGTGTGCAAGGCAAGCTGACAGGCTAGAAACTCAAGAAGGATTTGATGTTACAGTCTTGAGGCCTTCTTTCCTGGGAAACCTGTTTTTATTTTTTAAGTCTTCAACTGGTTGGATGAGTTCCATCCTCATTAATAAGAGTAATCTCTTTTACTTAAAAATTAATTGATTATAGATGTCAATCTCATCTGCAAAATACCTTCACAGCAAAGCTAGATTAGTGTTTAATTAAATAACTGAGCAATATAGTTTAGTGGGGTTGACACATAAAATGGACCATTACATGGCCATTATAAATAGTCTTCTATGAACATTCTGTCCATGTCCTTTGAGAAACATGTGTGTGAAATAGGGGAAATTAATGCCAATCATAGAGAAACAAAGTGATTATAAGAGGACACCAAAAACATGTATTCCAACTAATTTTTTTAACTGGATTAAGTGGATGGCTCTCTAGAAAATTACAAACTATAGAAATTGACTCAAGTCAAATAGAAAATCTGAATAGATATTTAACTAGTTTCCTTTGACTACTATAAAAGAATACCATACATTTTGTATTAAGACAACAAAAATTTATTTCCTCATAGTTCTGGAAGCCAGATGTACAAAGTTAATATCACTTGACCAAAATAAAAGAGTCAGAAAAACTTCATTTTCTCCACAAGATCAATATAAAAAATGTTGCATTTCTACACAACAGCAATGAAAAACTTGAAAATTTAGAAAACAATTTCATTTACAATAGCATGAAAAAAATACTTAGGGATACATTTAACAAAATAAGCTCAACACTTGTATACTGACAGAAACATTGTTGAAAGACGTTAAAGAAAGCCTACAGAAATGGAAAAGTATCCAGTACTTATGGATTGTCAGACATTGTTTTATAAATGAAAACAATCCTTAAATTACTCTATTGATTCAACACAAGCCCTGCCCCAAAACAGCAACAACAAAAAAACCCACCCAGCTGTGTTTGTTGTTGTTATTTGTTTGTTTATTTTTTGGTGTGTGAACTGACAAGTTGATTCCTAAAACATATGGACATGCAAAGGATCTTAGTGAGAATGTCAAAGACATAAAAAAGGACCAGCCAGAAATCAAGCCTACACTAACTGAAGTAAAGAATAATTTACAGAGATTCAACAGCAGAGGATTCTGAGAATCAGTGATTTGAAAAATGAGGGAGCAAAAAACATCTAAGCAGAAGAGCAAAAAGAAAAAAAGAATTTAAAAATAGGAAGATAATGTAAGAAGCCTCTGGGAAAGCATAAAAAGTAAAATGATAGACACATACTTCTTTTATTGAGGTGGGTACAGGATAGTTAACAGTTAACAATGAACATGATGACAATAACAATGAAGGGATTTATGGTCTCAGTGTTGGCTGCCCAGGCTCAGTTGGTTTTGCCCTGAGGGGTCCAGAAAATGGGAAGTTACAAGTTACCCTGACTTCACAGATGTGTTATCTTAGATGCAAAAAGACAATAGGCTCAGGTAAGGTAAAGATTGACCTTTGTCAGGGAAGATACTGGACATGACTACCCACTATAAACTGCTTTTAGTTGAAGTTTTAATTTCAGACCATCCTTTGTAGTTACTTTAGGTCTTAGAGTTTGCAAAACCGCCATGCAGGCCTTCCCTGAACTAGTCAGGTTAGCATAGGGCCTTTTATTCGTCCACAAAAATATTACTTATGTCCCCTTTTTCCCCCATTGACCTCTCCCACTCGGTCCTCACCCCCCCCCCCCCCCCCCCCCCCCCCCCCCCCCGGCCCCCATTTTTTTTCTCCCTTCCCCTGAGTTCTTGCCTTCCCTCTGAGGTTTGATAATAGGTTTAATGCGTCTATGTCTCTGGTTCTATTTTTGTTCATCAGTTTATGTTGTTCCTTAGATTTCACATGTGAGTGCGATCATATGATACTTATTTTTCTTTGACTGGCTTATTTTGAAATTATTATTAAAAACTTTTTATTAAATAATTTTTATGTTAAATTGTTGGAATCTAATGAACAGTGGAGGATGAAAATGTTTCAAAAAAAATAATTTGGCTTTATGGTTTTCCAACAAGGTAATTACTTTCCATAGTAATTTCAGACTGAAGGGAAATTTGTCCTGGGGTGGGAATAAGGAGCTTGTCCTTTTAACAAAGTCTATCAGAACTACATTGGGATTTTAGAAAGGACATGTGACCACACACTCCCAAAATTTGAGGGAAGAACCACTTGAGAGGCAGAAGTTATTTTGGAATAGGCATCATTAATTTTCACCTGAAAGGGTTAATTTGGAATGCAGGCAGATAAGGCAGGGGTCCAGTGGAAAACAAAGGCAGAGGGAACATAGGCAGGGGCCGACATGGCAGTTTGAGCAGCCTAATCACAGAAATGAACCAAGCAAAAATAATAAAATGTTTTTGGACTCAGAGCAGGAGCAGGGGAAAACAAGGGAGGGCCTGCAGCAACAAGGTGTACTAATGCATGGAAACAGAGAAAGTTCAGGTCCGTTGCTGGGCAAGAGCAATTGGAATCAATCAGGTGGCAACAGAGACAGATATAGAAGCAGACTTGTAGCAAATATATATCCCTGGACTACAAGGCTTAAAGGGGGCAGCCCATTATTGGGCCCCCATCCCCATGTGGGGAGTCTGAATCTGCTTGTAATGAATTTTTCACACTTTTGCTTGAATCTTCTGGTCCACGGAGGTCATTCTCCGGCATCGGGAGACAGGACCCTGGGAAACATCCTAGGCTCACTGTTACTCAAAGATAATGACTCTAAAGTATAAGTTCAAAAATAGAAATTTAAATATTCTCTTTAAGTAAGTATTCACAATCATAAGCAAACAGATTTCTGATCTGTTTATAGAAAATATTTTTCTAAAACTATATTTTTATCATCTCTTATTTATTTTTTAAAGTGCCATTAAAATTGATTAAATGTTTGCATTATTTTCTACAGGAATCCCAGAAACTCCTCCATTCCCTCACCATGTGAAAAAGTTTGACTGAAGAAGGAGCAATATCAATGTAATACCGATAGCCCTACATCCAGGGAGTGTGAAATGCTATAAAGGAGAAGAGAAGTAGTAAGAAATAAAGTCAAGGACATATAAGAAAGAAAGGCTCAGAACATGTTGGACATAGGTGGACATTTTAAGTAATTTTGGAGATACTGAAAGCCATTATTATTGAAGTCATTATTCAACAGAGGAGGGATAACATTTGTTTGCCATTTAAAAAAATCACACTAGCTTCCATGTTGAGAATAAATTTTAAGAAAAAATGGTAAAAATCAAAATCCAGTTAGATAACTACTGCAATAATTCAGGTGAGAAAGAGTGGTGCCTTAACCATGGAGCCTTACAAGATTAACCAGTTACTGAGGGGAAAGTACATGGAACCAACAGAGAAAAGTGTTGCAATGGCCTGCATGAGTAAGTACATGATGTGAGAGAGAATGTAGGGGGGATGAAAATTATAGAAAAACTAGAGGCCTAATGCATGAAATTTGTGCAAGAGTAGGCCTTCCTTCTCCCAGCTGCCGGCACTGGCTTCCCTCAGGCACCCGGGACCCGAGCTTCACTCTGGCCCCGGCTTCATACAGAAGGATATCCAGAATGACTTTGGAATGACATCCGGTCTAATTCACATATCATCCTTTTATTATTATAGACATAAACATAGGAGACATTATTAAAATACTAGATGCTCGCACAAAGATAAGTGTGGGAACCACACCAGATTCCCCGAATATCCAAGGCTAATTAGAGTGTAGAGGCCTTATGGAAAGTATGCCTGATGGCCAAGGCTGCTCTGAGCATGGGAATCCTAATCAAATGTCCAAGGCTGAGATATCATCATAAATAGCTGCAAGGCCACAGCGATCTCACAGTATGCTGTGCCCCTCTGTAATCCAAATGATTGGTGTCACTGTTGGCTGTTGGGGTCTAGCCCCAGCAGGTCCAGGGGTTCCCATATGTGTGGACGGAGTCGGCGGAGAAGGAATGACGCAGAGGCAGCGTTCAGTTGACCAGCATGGTTGGGTTCTCTCGCCTGGTTCTATCCAGGATCTCCAGTCAAGTTCTGTCTTTTATTGTCTTGTTCCATCTGTATTTATACCAGTTGATTTTAATCCTGTCAATTTATATTCCAAAGGTTAGGGAGTTTCTTATCTCCATTCCAGGGAGTAAAGATTATGTAGCTTAAGGGTGATTGTTCGTAGTAAAAGTGATTAACTACCCGCCTGGCATTTAGTTAAGGGGTTTTATTCCTTCCCTAACTTCAGGGAACAATCCCTACCTGGGGAAACAACCTTTCTGGGAGAGGTGACCTTGGTTAAAACACATAGCGCCAAGAAGGTGAGCAAACATATTAAGAACAGTATGCCATATACGCCAGGTCCCTTGAAACATATGCTGTGCAGATGTTTCTTCCCTGCAGCGACTGTGTCAAGCAGCAAGAATGGACTGGCTTCCGGCAGTTGGCAACTAGCCTTCTTTGTCTCTGGAGTAATATACAGGTTACTGACTAGCTATTCTGCTAGAGAGCAGCTAGGAAGGGAAAAGACTAGGGAGCTCAGATGGAGTTGAGAGCTGATACTGCCAAGATGTAAGGCTAACAGCTCGCAGAGAGCTCAGGTATAACTACTATGTTAACCAGACAGTGTGCTGGGCAGGAGAGACAGGAGAAACTGCTGAGCCAGAGCGCTCAGGTACTGTTACAATGCAAGGCAATGAGTTTAGAGGCGGCGTGTGGCTGCTCAGACAATAACTGTGGGTACAGAGACTGCTACTACTGTGTGGGAAAGATATGTATTTACCAGCCGGGGTATGGCTGCCTGATCAGGACACTGTTATGAAGGACTATCTTGTCTAATGGCTTATGGTCACTGGCTCCTGCCATAAAGACTCATTCTTATATACCCTCAACTTCTCATGGCTTCTTCGTCTACGACCCGGTGTCTAAGGAGGTCCAGCCCTAGGTGGAGGGGCTCAGACCCAAATCTGTAACTGGAGAGCAGAGGATAAGAAGAAACATGGACTAAATTCCCCACAGTTAGTACAGCGGGCAGGGTTTGAGAAGGAACCTGGCGTAGTCGGGAAGAATTTAGAAGAATATATGGACTCAGAGCAACTCAGAGCAGCAGTGCTTGTGCAGGCTTCTATCTATCTCCGACAATAAGTAACAAAAAGAAAAAATAAGAATATGTTCTATAAAGGAGAGCTAACAATATACAGAGCAAACCTCACAACAAAGGTCACTTTAGGAAACCTGCCTATCATGGCTCAAAGTAACTGGACACTCTTGCCCACTAACATGGCTTCAGTGAGGTAAGAATGATATGACTCCCATCAATGTCGCCAGATTCATGGGCCGGGAGGGGGGGGGGGGCAACCTAAAATGGTTTTGAAAATTATTCGGAGAATACTGGTATAGAAAGTTACCGGAAAACAGCAGTGAAGTATTTTTCCCCCTGAAGATTTCCAGAGTAAGTTTTGCAACCGCTTTTGAACCTCTGCGGAAATAGACTGGACTGTGTTCTGCTCTGGCTTTGAACAGTTAGAACCCCCTGAGACCTGTAGGACTAGCTAACAAGCCCTTAGCTGCCTCCACTGCTCCGGTATCATTTTCAGAAAGACCAATTTGTTGCATCTGTGAGCAATGTACTCTACACAAATATCTTTTTTTATGTTTCTTATCTAATTTGTCTCAGCATAGCTTGTGAACTATTGAAGTTCTTTGGCCTCTATCAGGTAGAAATAGGAAATCAAGAAACCCTTTTATTTCCAACACAGGATTTTTTCATTACTTTCAAGCTGTTTCATATTCTGTTTTAGGAAGTTTTCGTGGGTTTTGTTTGTTTGTTTTATTTCTTTAGTGACAAGTGAAGGCTATATACAGCTGTTATATTGGTATATGAATTATATTTCACAGGTGTTATACTGCTATAGCTACTTATGACCAACTTGGAAATTTAAAACAAGTGGCCTTTTTGATATTTATAATGTATGCTAATTGTATGTTAACTATAGTTCCACTATTTCTATAACTTTTCTGTTTATATTAAACTGTGGATAAAATGTAAATTACAATAAATAGCAATACGTTTTCTAAAACTTAATCATAATAAAAAATATTCTACATCAGACTGTAGGGGAAACTTAAGGAAGTGGACAGATAAAGTTTTATAGCCTTAAATCATTTTCTCAAAAAAGTTAAAAAAAATATAAGAGTTTCCCACATAAAGAAACAATCCAATTAAAAAATGGGCAGAAGACTTGAAGAGATACTTCTCCCAAGAAGAAACAAATAGCCAACAGGTATATGAAAAGATGCTCAATTTCATTAGCTATTAGGGAAATGCAAATCAAAACTACAATGAGATACCACGTCACACCTGTTAGAATGTCTATTTTCAACTAGACAGTGAAACCAGCATTCACTGTTGGTGGGAATGTAAACTGGTATAGACACTTTGAAAAACAGTATGGCAAGTGCTAAAAAAATTAATACCCAGCAACCCCTCTTCTGGGTATCTACCTCAAAAATTTGAAAACATTTATTTGTAAAGATATATACACCCCTATGTTCACTGCAGCATTATTATGGTTGCCAAGACATGGAGATAACCAAAGTGTCCTTCAATAGAAGACTGGATAAAGAAGTGGTACATATAAACAATGAAATACTACTTAGCCGACATAAGAAAAGATAAAATATAGTATTTGTAACAATGTGGATATGATGGGGAAAAAGAGACATTTTTTGGGGCTAGCAATCTGAGTCTAGTCACTGCCCCTTTAATTGTCTGATCCTGCAAAACCTGTTTACTCCCATATTAGAGAGGCCATAAACCTTCCCCAGACGAAGTTATCAGTGCTGGTGCCAGGCCAGGCCTTTGGTTAAGGTCTCAAAGCCCCAGTACATTGGACTCTTTAAGAACTTGCAAGGGAGACTGGAAAAACCCCATATTTAGGAGACCAAGGACTGAAAAAGATATAGACAACTTCCTCCATGTTGTTGCCCAGAATTTGAAATTTTTGAGATTTTGAAATTTTTCTCTGAGCCCACTGGTGTAAAGATAATAAAGTGTAACTCCATTTCTCTAAGCATTGCTTGTTTTTTCTCCTGTCTTCTATAATAGATGGACTTTATTAATATCATGCTAAGTGGAATAAGTTAGTCAGAAAAAGCTAAGAGCTATATGATTTCACTCATATGTAAGATATAAAAGTGAAACTCATAGACAAAGACAACAGTATTGTGGTTACCAGAGGGAGAGGGGATTGGGAAATAGTCTAGGATAAAAGGGGCTAAATATATGGTGACAGAAGATGAGTTAACTTTGGGTGTTGGGGACACAATGCAGTATACAGATCATGTATCATATAAATGTATACTTGAAACCAATATAATCTTATTAATCAATGTCACCTTAATAAATTTAATAAAAAATATAAGTAAATGAAATTCCCAGCTTTAAAAAATGGAAAAAGAAAGATAAGCAAAATAAAAGAACAAGATAGGAAAGAATAAAGACAAAAGCAAAATTCAACAATGTAAAGATTGGGAAACAGTTGGTATATAATTAATAAAAATGATTTGTTTTAATAAAAATGTATTCAAAAAGACCAATTACCAGACAGCTTAAGAGAAAAGATGAAAACATAAATTATAAAAAAAAATTAAGAAGAGACAAGGAGGAAGTAATCATTGAAACAGAATACATTCTTTTAAGACTCTAAGATCTCTCTGCAATATATTTGAAAGATAAAATGATCATTTACTAGGGAAATATGATTTGTTAAAACTAACCTTAGTATGGATTAAAGCCTAAGTAGGCTAATTTCCATTTAGCATACATTAATGTGCTAAGAAACGTCCTCACAATAAATCATCAAGCCCAGGTACTTTCAAAGGAAAATTCTATTAAAATTTCAAAGACTGGATAGTCCCTTTGTTTTTCCAACTTTTCCAAGCTCATAGAAAATAAAGGAAAACTTCTAAATTTACACTTAAACATGATAAAAAAACAGAAATAAAAATTACAGAGAAATTTAACATTAATACTGATTTAAGTTTTAAAAGTATGAGCGAACAGACGACAACATCCCATTAAGAAACTGATATACCATAATCAAGTGGATTTATTCTAGGAATAAAAGTTTGATATAATATTCGGAAATTCTCTGCTATAAAACACCTTATGTGTTGGCGATCCACAAGATCAGCCCCAGTTGGATGACTTGCTAGGAGGACTTACAGAAGTCAGCATACAGTCAATCATTTATCACAGGGACATGACAGAAAGCAAAGGAGCAAAGGGAAAAGGCCTATGGGACAGAGTGTGGATGAAACCAGGTGCATGTTTCCGAGTTCTCTCCCAGTGAAGTCGCAGAATCTGTGCCTAATTCCCTTAGCGACAAGAATTGACAACACATGTGAGATGTTATCTACCAGGAAAGTTCGTTAGGGACTTAGTGTCCAGGGTTTCTATAAGGGGCTGGTCACACAAACACCCTCTGCTTAGCATGTATCAAAATTTCAGAATCCTAGAAGAAAAAAAGGGAGTACCTATAACCCACATAGTTTGTACAAACAGGTTAGGCACAGTGAGCCACTCTTATCCATTAGAGTGATAATAATCCTCCCCTAAACCCATGTTCCTGGGCACCAGTCAGTGGTCAAACTGCTAAGCAGGCCTTTCAAAGAATTACAATCGGATCTGCTATGTTAATGCTTTTTTTTGCACACTTTATTAATAGATCTAAGGAGATTTTCTCCACAGGCAATGGAAATATTTTTGCATAATTTGTAACCCATTTCGGGGGTGGGGGGGGAGCACCTTCAAGGAAATAATAATTGATGTTTAATTTTTATGACATGCATAATTTATATAATCTTAACCCTAAAACCAGTATTTTACTAAGTACAGAAATTCAAGTGATACTTCCATTAAATTTTTTTAAAAAGATACCCCATGCTTCTCATTAATAGTCAACATTTTAGTAGATATTAGCCAATGCAAAATTCAAATTAGTAGGCACTGAATCCAGATGGGTTAATTAGTGAATTCTACCAAACATTTAAGGAAGGACTTGTATCAATTTTGTATAATCTCTTTCAGAAGATAGAAACAGATGAGCTGCTGTTAATTCATCACTTGAGGCCAGTGTTACCCAAACACCCAAACCAGTCAAAGTCATAATAAGAAAAAACAAACCAAAACCTATAGGTCTATATCTCTTATGAACAAAGATGCAAAAAAATGTCAACAAAATATTAACAAATCAAATTCAACAATTATTAAAATAATTAAACAAGACAAACAAATGGGATTTCTCCTAGATATGTAAGGCAGGTTCAATATTTAAAAGTCAATTAATGTAATCCATAGCATCAACAGGGTTAAAAGAAAATTACATGTTAATATTAACCCCTTGTCAGATGTATCATTGGAGTATGTATTCTCTCATTCAGTGGGCCAGCTTTTCATTTTGTTGATGGTTCCCTTTGCTGGGCAAAAACTGTTTAATTTGATGTAGTCCCCTTTGTTTATTTTTTATTTTGCGTTCCTTGCCAGATATATATCTGTGCACGGAATTCATGCATGGGGGTGGAGGGGTCCCTCAGCCCGGCCTATACCCTCTCGCAATCTGGGAACACTGGATCCTAACTGCTCGCCTGCCTGCCTGTCTGATTGCCCCTAACCACTTGCCTGCCTGCCTAATTGCCCATAACTCCTCACCTGCCTGCCTGATTGCCCCTAACCACTTTGCCTTCCTGATTGCCCCTAACTGCCTCTGCCTCAGCCCCTGCTGCCGTGGTTTCATCTGGAATGATATCCGGAAGGCCGTTCAGCTGTCCAGTCTAATTAGCATATTATGCTTTTATTATTATAGATTATTATAGATAAGAAAAAATATTTCCATGAGAAATGTCTAAGACTATACTGTCTCTGTTTTCTTCTAGAATTTTTATGGTTTTAAGTCTAACATTAAAGTCTTTAATCCATTTTCAGTTTATTTTTGTGTATATTGTGAGAAGGTGGTCTAGTTTCATTTTTTGCACACATCTGTCCAATTTTCCCAACACCACTTATCTTTAACCCAGTGTATGTTCTGGCCTTCTTTATTAAATATTAATTGACCATAAAAACAGAGGTTTATTTCAGGGCTCTCTATTCTGTTTTATTGATATATTAGAGGCCTAATGCACAAAACTTGTGCAAGAGTAGGCTTCCCTCTGGCACCCGGGACCCGGGATTCCCTCTGGCTGCCAGCAGGCATCCAGGACCCAGGCTTCCCTCGCAGCTCTGGCTTCGTCTGGAAGGTCGTCCAGTCTAATTAGCATATTGTGCTTTTATTATTATAGATGTAGTTGTTTATATGCCAGTACCATGCTGTCTTGATTACTATGGCCTTGTAGTATAATTTGATATCAGGCAGCGTGATTCTCCAACTGTGTTTTTCTTTGTCAAGATTGCTGTGGCTATTTGGGTTTTTTTGTGGTTCCACATAAATTTTTGGAATATTTGTTCTAGTTCTATGAAATATGCCATTGGTATCTTCCTAGAGATAGTGTTGAATCTATGTATTTCTTTGGGTATTAAGGACATTTAAAAAATATATATTTTATTGATTTTTTACAGAGAGGAAGGGAGAGGGATAGAGAGTTAGAAACATCGATGAGAGAGAAACATTGATCAGCTGCCTCCTGCACACCTCCTACTGGGGATGTGCCCGCAACCAAGGTACATGCCCTTGACTAGAATTGAACCTGGGACCATTCAGTCCTCAGGCCAACGGTCTATCCATTGAGCCAAACCAGCAAGTCCATTTTGGACTTTTTAATGATATTATTTTTCCCTACTCATGAAAACATTATATGCTTCCACTTATTCATATTTTTCTGCAATTTCTTACTTCAGTGTTCAACATTTTCCAAATATAGGTATTTCACATCCTTGGTTAAATTTATACATAGGGATTTTATTTCATTTTGATGCAATTTTAAATTGGAATGTTTTCTTAATTTCCCTTTCTGATTGTTCATTACTGGTGTATTAAAATGCAACTAATTTTTGGATTTTTTTGTGTCATGCTATTTTATTGAATTCACTTATAAATTCTAGTAGTTTTGTGGTGGAATCTTTGGGGTTTTCTATATACAGTATCACATCATCTGTAAATAATGAGAGTTTTAATTCTTCCTTTTCAGTTTGGATACCTTTTATTTCTTCTTCTCTGATTGCTGTGGCGCAAAATGTCATAATTATATTGAATAAGAGTGATTAAAGCAGACATCCCTGTCTTGTTCCTGAGCTTAATGGGGGAAGAAGGAGGACCTATGCAATACTTTCAGCAATAAAGATGTAAAAAACAGTTAACAAGGTTATGGTTTTCTTGAGGAAAAGACATTTAAAAATACCTATTAGTAAAATATGTACCAGGCCTATATGATTTGGAAGGAGTTCAAATTAAGTTTCATAGACCAGAAATATCAATTTCATAGAAGTGTTTATAACACACCAAAAATAATCAATCCATGATTAGTGTAACATCAAAGTTTGACAAATACAGTATATAAGAATGTGGAGAAATTTTAGTAATGAAATTAAATACAAAAATTGAGTAAAGTAAGATAAAATTGAATTCAATATAAAAATTTACAATAATAGACTTGTTACAAAAATGCACTTTTTTAAAATTTCAGGGATCTTATAAATACAAATTAAGAATTATGTTATAATGACATAGTTTAGTGCTTAAAAAGCATTTGATGAATTTGAGTAAATATTATAAATAAAAATTTAAATAAAATTGAACTATAAGAAAAATGCCCAAGTATGTAAAGAAAATCTTTTCCAAAATTTACACATCATATAAATCTAAAACTTTGGTCATGAATATCAGAACCAGAAATAAGACATTCATACTTCTTATTAACACAATATTTTTAGTATAGTCTAAAATTTCTAAAATTTCTAAAATTTCTATTTCTAGAAATAATTATTGTAAATAGCAGATCTTTAGAAAACCAGGGTGGCTGGATGCAAATAAAACCTTTTCAGATCACACAATATCTCTGTGTGCCCAGCTACCAGGTTGGCTAATTCTGGGGATATCAATATTTCTCCAAGGAATTTCATAGACACTTTAGCAGTGTGAATTTAATATGCAAGATGAAGGTGCCAAGGAAAAATCTTCTCTGGATGTTAGTAAGCAGGTTTTAAGGCCAGAATAATGACATCTCTAAAAGCAGCAGTAGTCATTTATTTTATATAAAAAAAGTTCAGGATATTGTTTCAATATAGGTACTCCTACATTTAAAACTAAATCTTTAAAAAATGCATTTCAAATATTTAGGTAATTAAAAATGTAACTTCTGTCTAAATTTTTTGCATTTTTTACACCAGAATTATAAAGTTAAATCTGAATTTCACATTGTTCATAAAGATAATTATTCCTTTTGTTGTAAATAAAATTTCATTAACTTTAAAAAATATTTTCTTCCTAAAAATGTAACAGAAAATAAAAACAATTCACCACATTGATTTCATTTTGGAATCCCAGAATCTACACATAAATACAATTTTATTAACATTTGCTCAGAGTATTATGATATTTTTACCTTATCTATAATAAGCCATTTTTATTTCTCTATACGTTCCTCATCATGACTATATTTAATGTGTGCATAATAGTTCACAATGTTGGTATAGGATGATTTAGCAGTTTAATGTTAAATACAATTATTCCTCATTTTTAAATTGAATGTAATATATACTATAAGGAAACATCTTTGTGATAATATACTTTTTATTTCTGTAGAATTATTATCTTTAAAAATAGAAATGAGCCTGGCCAGAGTCACTCAGTAGCTGACCATCAAACTATGAACCAGGAGGTCAGAGTTCAATTTCTGATCCGGGCACATGCCTGGGTTGTTGGCTCAATACCCAGTAGGGGACATGCAAGAGACAGCCGATCCATGATTCTCTCTCATCACTCCCTCGCCTTCCTCTCTGAAATCAATAAAAATATATCTTTAAAAATAGGGATAAAACCATTATAGATTGTTGAATTATTATAAGAATGAGTTAATTATATTAAAGAGCAAATATCTTATGGTTTTTGCTATATAATGCTATTTATTTGGTACAAAAATGTAGTTTATAAAATCTTCTTTGTAAGGAATATGTATACTAATATCACCACAGTATTTCTAGAGTACTTTTTTATAATGTCTGCTTTAGTCAGTGTAAAATATCTCAAGGTTGTATTAATTTGCATTTTTATTAATGCTGATGCTTGCCAATAATCTTTTTAAATTATTATTATTTTTTCTTTATTAATTAAGGTATTACATATATGTCCTTATCGTCCCATTGCCCCCCCTCCCACTCATGCCCTCACCCCTCTGGTATCTGTGTCCATTGGTTAGGCTTATATGCATGCATACAAGTCCATTGGTTGATCTCTCCCCCACTACCCCCACCCTCCTTTACCTTCCCTCTGAGGTTTGACGGTCTGATGGATGCTTCTCTGTCTCTGGATCTGTTTTTGTTCATCAGTTTATGTTGTTCATTATATTCCATAAATGAGTGAGATCATGTGATATTTATCTTTCTCTGACTGGCTTATTTCACTTAGCATAATGCTCTCCAGTTCCATCCATGCTGTTGCAAATGGTAAGAATTCCTTCTTTTTTACCGCAGCATAGTATTCCATTGTGTAGATGTACCACAGTTTTTTAATCTACTCATCTGCTGATGGGCACTTAGGCTGTACCAAATCTTAGCTATAGTGAATTGTGCCTCTATGAACATAGGGGTGCATATATCCTTTCTGATTGGTGTTTCAAAATATGGAACGCTTCACGAATTTGCGTGTCATCCTTGCGCAGGGGCCATGCTAATCTTCTCTGTTCCAATTTTAGTTTATGTGCTGCCGAAGCGAGCACAATAATCTTTACTTTCATGTAATTTGGATTGAGTCATTTTTAAAGTTGTTTATCATTATAAGTAGGCAAATTAAATGACGAGTTGCATTCACCTAAATAGTTAATTGCATTCATGTAAATTCAATTGCATTTTCCTTCCTAGCTGGTATGGCTCAGTTGATTGGGAATCGTCCCGTGCACCAAAAGACTGCTGGTTAAATTCCCAGTCAGGGCACATGTCCAGGGTGTGGATTTGATCCACATTAGGGGGTATGCAAGAGGCAGCAGGTTGATGTTTCTCTCTCTCTCTCTCTCTCTCTCTCTCTAAGAATAAATAAAGGAAAAATTGTTTAAAAAATAAAAATAAAATCAATTGCATTTTCAAGACCTCTCTCTCTCTCTCTCCTTCTCTCTCTAAGAATAAATAAAGGAAAAATTGTTTAAAAAATAAAAATAAAATCAATTGCATTTTCCAAGACAAATGAGTTATTAAAGCAAGGACTTGAATAGGCAAAATTATCTGCAATTCTATTTTAAAATGCATTTAATTTTTGTTTCTTGTGCATTTATTGAGTTTTTATTCTTAGCTGTACAGCATAAACATATTTCTTACCTTATCAAAGGGATTTATGTCTCTTTGGGTGTAGATTCTTTAAAGAATATGACACTTTAATGAGTATGACATATGAGCTCTTACCAGTCTGATTTTTAACAGCTCAAGTTAAATTAAATAACAAAGAGACAGGTGCCATATGGTAAACTCCTAGGAGAAATTACAGTACACTGCTACACTTATTATAATGGTCCCTTATGCTCATTCTTATATGAAATAAGTGAAAATGAAGAATCATTATGAGCAAAGATAAAAGCATGGTAGAGAATATTATTATGTTTAACTAAACCTATTCTCTTGTATTCATCTAATTTAAGTTTCTGTGAAAGGCTAATGTGGATAGAATGTAGTAAAATTCTATAGACTGTAAAAATCCTCTTGGTCTCATACTTCCAGTTTTTCCAGGTCATTACTGCCAGAATTATGTTAAAGATAGAAATCTGCTTTAAAATTCAGAAGACCAGCTCTGGCTACTGTGCTCAGTGGTTAGAGCACTGGAGCAGGCACCAAAGAATCACGGGTTCAATTCCAGGTCAAGAGCACATATCTGGGTTGCAGGTTTGATTCCCCAGCCTGGTAGGGGCATGTGCAGAAGACAACCAGTTTATATGTCTCTCTCACACAGATGTTTCTCTCCCTCTCTCTATCCCACTCTTCCTCCCTTCCACTCTCTCTAAAAATCAAGGGGAAAAATATCCTGAGGTGAGTATTGACAAAATCAAATGCAGAAGACCTTGGTCTGGCTGTGAGTAACCTTACTTGCCTTTATTGACATGAATCTCCTCCCTATCCCTTCTACCTGACTATGCAGCTCCAAACCCTTCAAACCTCTTCCATTCTCTAAATTGGTTATGCTTTAAAACCTTTGCATTTTGCAGATTCTTCTTTTAGAATGTCCTTTCTCACCTCTATTTGTTTTCTTACTGCTGCTCTAACAAGCTTAGTGATTTAAAACAACACAAACGATTGTCTTACAATTCTGGAGAAGTCTAAAAGTGGCTCAGCATGTCTGTGAAGCCCTGGCGTCTCCTGAGACTGCTGCCTGGGGCTCCTCTCCTTTCATTCCCCTTCCCCAAGGAGCACTCTTCCCTTCGCTCCACATGTTATGCATGAACTTCTCGCCTAAGGACTGTGGAAACTCACTAGTTTGAAAATTAAAAACCAAGAAACAATAGATTCTTGTCAAAATACCTAATAGTCTATTATGTCATGGAAGTTAATTTCAGGGGGAAATGAGTCAAGCTTGAAAAAACAACATACATGGATCCTTCTGGTAAAAAGAGAACTTGGGAAATGGAAACGTACAACCAGGAAAAGGTTGTAACGTGGGTGTGGGGGTAATCCCCATGCTGGAGAGCTCTTTATTATGAAAATGTCCTTCTGGCAAATGTGTCCTTCCAATTGCCAAGGGGAGGCTATGCCTAGAATTCCCCATAGTTCACATAAACAATAAAGAAAGGCCAGAATCTCTCCAGAGGAGCTTGAGGAAGAAATTGACTATTAAGATGTTGTTATCCTGAGGTGAGTATTGACAAAATCAAATGCAGAAGACCTTGGTCTGGCTGTGAGTAACCTTACTTGCCTTTATTGACATGAATCTCCTCCCTATCCCTTCTACCTGACTATGCAGCTCCAAACCCTTCAAACCTCTTCCATTCTCTAAATTGGTTATGCTTTAAAACCTTTGCATTTTGCAGATTCTTCTTTTAGAATGTCCTTTCTCACCTCTATTTGTTTTCTACTGCTGCTCTAACAAGCTTAGTGATTTAAAACAACACAAACGATTGTCTTACAATTCTGGAGAAGTCTAAAAGTGGCTCAGCATGTCTGTGAAGCCCTGGCGTCTCCTGAGACTGCTGCCTGGGGCTCCTCTCCTTTCATTCCCCTTCCCCAAGGAGCACTCTTCCCTTCGCTCCACATGTTATGCATGAACTTCTCGCCTAAGGACTGTGGAAACTCACTAGTTTGAAAATTAAAAACCAAGAAACAATAGATTCTTGTCAAAATACCTAATAGTCTATTATGTCATGGAAGTTAATTTCAGGGGGAAATGAGTCAAGCTTGAAAAAACAACATACATGGATCCTTCTGGTAAAAAGAGAACTTGGGAAATGGAAACGTACAACCAGGAAAAGGTTGTAACGTGGGTGTGGGGGTAATCCCCATGCTGGAGAGCTCTTTATTATGAAAATGTCCTTCTGGCAAATGTGTCCTTCCAATTGCCAAGGGGAGGCTATGCCTAGAATTCCCCATAGTTCACATAAACAATAAAGAAAGGCCAGAATCTCTCCAGAGGAGCTTGAGGAAGAAATTGACTATTAAGATGTTGTTGCTAAATGTTCTCCGGCTGTATGTATGGATCCAGGTTTGTCAAACTGCACCACAAACATCATGACAGTGATGATTAATGTTGATGATGCTGAAAAATGTAAGACCTAAGCCACAGCCAGGGGATGGAGGATTTGTGGGAGTAATTTATTCACCAAAGAATGACCTGCTACAGAGACTTGATATTCTGGTGGCTGAAAAACACCCTATATAATAAAGAGGTAATATGCAAATTAACCCTCACACCCTCACAAGATGGCTGCCTACAACCAGGCCGGCAGTAGGTTAGTGAGGGACGACCAAACAACTGAACAAGCAGGCTGCATGGGGTGACCAGGCCAGCAGGGGGGGTGGTTGGGGGCATTTAGGCTGGCATGGGGGCAGTGAGAGGTGACTAGGCTGACAGAGGAGGGCAGTTAGGGGCAACCAGGCAGGCAGACAGGTGTGAAATTAGGAGCCAGGGGTCCAGGATTGTGAGAAGGATGTTCAACTGCCGGTTTAGGTATGATCAGACCTAAACTGGCAGTCAGACATTCCCCAAGAGGTCCTGGATTGGAGAGGGTGCAGGCTGGGCTGAGGGGGCCCCCTCCTCTGCCCCAGTGAAAGAATTTCGTGCACTAGGCCTCTAGTGTGACAATAAATGTCTAAGTCAATTCCTATGCTCTGGGGCTGAAACATGCAGACAGAAAGCCATTCGAAGTGCCATTCCTGACATTTTAAGGCCAAAGGACAGTGGCCATGAACCTATAAACAAGCACCCCAGGCTTGTTTTTCTTTGCATTCAGCTTAATGTAGATGTAAAATTAGCTTTTTCATGTAGTAAAAGCAACACAGGATTTTTTTTTTCTTTTAAATGATGCAAGTGGAATCTGAAACAATGATAGAACACAAATATTTGCCTCTGGGAAGAAGCCAAAAAGACGAGATAATGTTTGTTCAAAAAATTGTCAAGTCAAGTTCAGTGCTGAGCTGGTATTTAGAACAGAGCAGCTACGGGAAAATGTAGAATGAAATCAAGGAGGTGTCCAGCCTCTGAAGTGAAAGGGAAGCCAATGGGAATGACAGACACCTGTGTCATTCTAGAATTTTCCCTAAAGTTGATGAAGAACAGGAACAGGGCCTTCTCATCAGCGTGGGTGGAGGAAGGGCACCCAAAATTCCTGTCATGAGGCAGAGGGATAGTCTGCAGCTTGAGAGAATGGGAGCGATCATTAGCATCTTCTTGGAGTTAAAGGAGAATGCACTCCTTCCTCAAGCCGCTTTTGTATGGATGCTGACAAAGCAGTGACTGTCCTTGAGATAAGTGATGATCTCAGAAGTCCTTTACCTATAGCAGGAATCCTTACGAAGACAACTTAAACCTTTGAGAGAGACACCGTAACTCATAGAGAGCTGCTTATGAATAACGTGAAGTTGCCTCTTAGATTTAAAATTTTTTCTACTGATGAGTTTACCTAACACAGCACACCAGCTTACCAGGCTTAGATGACTTTTGACCATCAGACCCGATTTTTGAACAATTAAATCTCACACTCAAGGCACATCTGGCAACTTTGCTGCTGTTAATGATTCTTAAAATTGACTATAAGGCAGGGTGAGGCCTCTACTGTTATCTAATTTCTAGTGTGAGATTCACTAGAAACCAGGGAGATTGGAAGCAGCCGGGGTTTCCCAACAACCTGAAGGCAGTGGTTAAAGGAGATTCTCTTTAAGATTCTTCCTGTGTCAAAATATTCACTAGAAACCAGGGAGATTGGAAGCAGCCAGGGTTTCCCAACAACCTGAAGGCAGTGGTAAAGGAGATTCTCTTTAAGATTCTTCCTGTGTCAAAACTGGTGCTTTACCACATACAGTGGCAACACCTGTTTGCACCTCCGACTACCTGCCTGTGGTCATGTCCCCGGTTTCAACTTTTATAATTACAGTAGAATTCTTATTTCTTCTAAGGAAGAGGCAGAGGCAATTTAGGAATGATGGGGCAGGATGACAAAAAATAAAACTCTAGAATAAATGCTTTACCTAGTTGTAGGATAAATAGCATTCTTTTAAAATGTAATCGAAGCAAATGTTTTGTCCGACCAAGCTCAAATTCACTTTTGGGTCAGAAGCAAAATAAGGAATTTCTAAATTTCAGTATCCTCTCAAATACAGTCAAAATATTACTCCCACACAAAATAAACACGTTGTGTCCTAATTCACCTATTAAGTCTGTGGCTTATTAATAGAGTCTTCTCAGTAATATACAGAGACTACTGATCTTACTTAGGTGAGTAGATTACATAAAAATTAATACTAACTGAAATACACTTGAAATAACCAACCCTTTTGACTACGGTAGTTAAAAGACTACAGAATAAGACATAGTAGTAGTAGCTTTGCATATGAACCAACTACTATTTAATAACTTATGCATATGTAAATTGCAAAGTTCAAAACATTGCATCATATTTTTAAGTATCTCTGTCCTTTATCATGACATTTACTTTAAATGCAGTAATTCTTTGAATCTGTGATTCACCCCTATTTTATAAGCCAATAAGAACAAGGACATTATGCTTTTTAAAATGACAATTATTTCTTTTATTTTAAAAATGTAGTTTCTATTTTTTAAAAAACAAGATGGTTAGACAGATCATACATTAAAATAGATCACATTTTGCATATATTAAAAGAAAAGCATAACTAACAGTAATTGATTTCATAGGCCTAAAATTTTTCAATTCTGAGACCAACTCACCTGAATCATTTCCAATTCTTAATCATCAAGTCTGTGTTTTTCCACAAATGGTATTTTTTTCAAGTAAGTTATTCATTCAGCATTTGTAAAAGATTATTGCTTTTTTAGAATGTTACATCTACAAGAAAATCATTGTTTATCTTGGAAATTAAATTAAAGTAGGTAAGGGAGAAAAACAATAAAGGCACTGATTACCTGAATGAAAATTTCTTAAGCAAAAATTAGTGATCTAGAAGATTGAACCAGAAAATCCTCTGTGAAATCATTGCAACATTATGAATAAAAATAATATACCTGAGAAAAGTTAGGAAAAATTGAAGATGTATAAAAAATTACATCATTATTCAAATAGGAGTTACAAGAAGACCTAAAAGAGAAAGATGAGGATATAAGCAATAATAGAACATTTGTTAATGCTGAAGAAATAAATCATCAGGTTAAAAGTCCCAATGAACACCAGGCAGAATGTACAGTTATCTCCATCAAGGCATATCTTAGTAACATTTTAATACCAATATTAAAATTTAAAAATGAACATATGATCTATAAGAATGTTAGAATTAAAAATATACCAGTAATTTTGCCCTGGCTGGCTTGGCTCAGTGGATAGAGCGTCAGCCTGCGGACTGAAGGGTCCTGGGTTTGATTCTGGCCAAGGGCACATGACTGGGTTGCGGGCTCATTCCCCAGTGGGGGATGTGCAGGAGGCAGACAATCAATGATTCTCTCTCATCATTGATGTTTCTATCTCTCTCTCCTTCTCCCTTCCTCTCTGAAATCAGTATAAAAGAAATATATTTAAAAATATATATACCAGCAATTTTTAAATATAAAAATCATTGCTTATGACAATAGAACAGTTATCTACAAAAGTATTTGGAAAAATGATTAAATTGATTCTATAATTCTATAGTGTGTATGTCAGTGGCATAGAAATATTTTTCAAGACGAAGAATGTTTATTGATCACCAGCATACCTGAAAGAATATACTGAGATGCTTCCATGCAACAAAATGAATTTAAGAAAGTTTAAAATAGAAAGGTAAAAAAAATAGTAAACAGGAAAGAAATCATAAATTACAAGTACTTCCAAATAATTGCTAATAATTCTTGTTTAATAACTTAGCAATAAATAGCTCTTAAAATCTTCAGTAACTTCACAGGTGTGGTCTCTTGACTAATTTTTTCTTTGCTCTATTAACATAGTGAAGATGTTGACAGCTACCCTAACTTTTTAGTATTTTATTTTAATTTATTGTTTGATAATGTGAGAATTTAAAGTTATAGATTTTCTATTAAAGGGTTTTTAGCTTGATTTCATAGGTTCTACTATGTAGGTGGGGGTTTTTTTTGTGTGTGTGTGTGTTTTAATATTTTTATTGATTTTAGACGGAGGAAGGGAGAGGGATGGAGAGATAGAAACATCGATGAGAGAGAAACATTGATCAGCTGCCTCCTGCATGCTCTCTACTGGGGATCAAGCCCATAACCAGGAATCAAACCATGACCTCCCGGTTAGTGGGCCAATGCTCAACCACTGAGCACACTGGCCAGACTATGTAGGTTTTTTTTAATCATTGTTTTCTACATATTTTGATACATCAAATTTTAGTTCTTCTTCAACCCAGGGGTTGTTTGAGAGGAAATTTTTATTTTTAGGAAATTTTAATGTAAATGTGGTTATTAAAAATATGAATATACATTCAGTCAAATATGAATATACATTCAGTCAAATAGTATAATTTAATTTCCAATTTTAGTGATCTCTCACCCTCTTCATTATTTTTTCTTTCATTGAGAATTTGGACTTTTTTCTATTCTATTATTTAAAGGTTTATAGTTTTACAAATTACTTTTAGTTTTATAATTTATACCACTTACCATAATTGCATTTAGCCTTAGTTCTAAATTTAAAACTTAATTATTACAACCATTAGAGTTATCATTTAGAAACTTATTGGCTAGATTTATTCTTTAAATAATGTCACTTTTATCCCCACCCCCCTTATTTTTTTCTGTGAATGGCTTAAGTATTATAAATTATTCAAAAAATTGATGTATTCAACTAACTCAAAAATAGTTTAGCCATAGATTTTATGATAGCATGTACACATAATAGTTTAATTAACTACTTAAGAATGGTTACCCTAGTAAAGAAATTAGTGTACAGATTAGTAAATTCAATATATGGTACTAAGTTCAATATACCAGTATGTTAACTGGCTAAGGTGTTTTAGAGATACCCTTCCCTTCCCCCAGCATTAACGGGACCAACTAAGAATCTACTCATCCTTGTATGTGTCTAATATATTCTGGCATTGATCTCCACACTTGACTGTTAAAAAATTTAGTCTAAAGAGGTTTGGTCTCCAAAACCCACGCCTAAAATATAGTCACATTTGCCTTAGGTCAGTGGTCGGCAAACTCATTAGTCAACAGAGCCAAATATCAACAGTACAACGATTGAAATTTCTTTTGAGAGCCAAAATTTTTAAACTTAAACTATATAGGTAGGTACATTGTTATTAACTTAATTAGGGTACTCCTAAGCTGGCCTTTGCTAAAAACGTCCTCAATCTGATTGAGGTACATTCGCTGAGGTCAACCCCTTCCAACTCTCCCATCCACACTCGTCTTGTATACTTGTTTCGTCTATCTCCTTTCCGAAAACCGATTTTTTCTGTGAATGGCTAAAGTATTATAAATTACTCAAAAAATTGATGTATTCAACTAACTCAAAAATAGTTTAGCCATAGATTTTATGATAGCATGTACACATAATAGTTTAATTAACTACCTAAGAATGGTTACCCTAGTAAAGAAATTAGTGTACAGATTAGTAAATTCAATATATGGTACTAAGTTCAATATACCAGTATGTTAACTGGCTAAGGTATTTTAGAGATACCCTTCCCTTCCCCCAGCATTAACAGGACCAACTAAGAATCTACTCATCCTCGTATGTGTCTAATATATTCAGGCATCGACCTCCATGCTGGACTGTTAAAAGATTTAGTCTAAAGAGGTTTGGTCTCCAAAACCCAACCCAAAAATATAGTCACATTTGCCTTAGGTAATCTTTCATGAAAAGTGATTTTTAAAAAAATTTAATTTATTGCGGTGACACGCTGCGTATCCTGCGGCCCGCCTGAGCCGCGTCTCCATTCACGGGACCGACCAACAGCCCCCACTTCTTCTAACTCCACTTCTTCAAAATAGACTCGCCCAGGCCAAAAACTGACTTCTGCGCATGGGCCACGAAGTGTTGTACTCATCATCCCAAGCAAAGTCACTTCCTCGCCCCCTTTGCCCACTTCCACCTAGCCCCTAATCCCCTTTCTGGCTATCATAAAAAGTGTTTCGAAAATACCCAAAGCTAAGACTCCCTAAAACCAATGAATAGGTTGCCTGAGATTTGGTTCCTACTTGCTATTAAATGTCTGTGTGACAGAGTTGGGTCAAAGAGGCAATTCGCATCCTAATACTTACAAAGCTTTTAGGGACTATCTTGCTATCACCCTATTGGAGATCTACCAAAACACTAGTTCAAAACAACAGTGGTAGGTGAAGGATGGAGGAATTGTGCTAAGAAGAGTGTGTGGAAAGCTTACAGAGTCAATGGTATTTTAACTAAGTTTTAAACATGAGTAAGATTTTGCTAAGTTGACTGTGAATTGTACTCATCATCCCAAGCAAAGTCACTTCCCCACCCGCTTTGCCCACCTCCACCTAGCCCCCAATCCCCTTTCTCTCCAGCTATCATAAAGTGTTTCGACAATACCCAAAGCTAAGACTCTCTAAACCCACTGAATAGGTTGCCTGAGGTTTGGTTCCTACTTGCTAGTAAAAGTCTGTGTGACAGAGTTGGGTCAAAGAGGTGATTTGCATCCTAATACTTTTCAAGCTTTTAGGGACTATCTTGTTATCACCTTATTGGAGATCTATCAAAATGCTAGTTCAAAACAACAGTGGTAGGTGAAGGATGGAGAAATTGTGCTAAGAAGTGTGTGGAAAGCGTACAGTTATTTTAACTAACTTTTAAACATGAGTAAGATTTTGCTAAGTTGACTGTGACATATGAAGAAAAAGTTCAGTGTGTAGAATTTTTCTATGTAGAATGGTTCAGAGAGTGTGGTTTACTCAGAAAATTAAACTATGCCTGAAATGTAAGGATTTTAGTATAGAAGTAAGAGAAGGGGCAGGAATAAGAAAAGGTCTATGTGGTATATTTCAGGACTTTTCAAACTTTTTGACTACAATTCATGGAGAATACATTTTTTATATTATGACCTCGTATACCCACACACACTGATACAAAAAAATGTTACAAAATAATACTAATATTTCACTAGTTTCTTTTGTATGCTAATATTTTATTTACTACTCTTTCCTGATATATTCTATTCCATTTTATCTAATTGAAGTGCTGCTCTATGTGGCATATTTCAGGACTTTTCAAACTTTTTGACTACAACTCATGGAGATTACATTTTTTATATTATGACCTCATATACCCACACACACTGATACAAAAAATGTTACAAAATAATACTAATATTTCACTAGTTTCTTTTGTATGCTAATATTTTACTTACTACTCTTTCCTGATATATTCTATTCCATTTTATCTAATTGAAGTGCTGAAATTGAAACCAATGAATTTTTTTTTTTGACATTTCAATGGACCATAACTCACAGTTTGACACAGAGGACTTAACTAACTTCTTTTGTGTCCAACCAGTGCAGCTGGGAGGAGTAACTCTCAGCTGGTGGCCAGCACATGTGCTGAGTCATGGGGTCTGCCCTTGTCCTTGCCCAGAAGTGTATTTGCACGACATGATACTTACACATGCTGAAGAGAGTGAAATATTAAATAGCAAATGATACACCCCATGACAGATGGACAGAGATATTGCAGAAGGAACAAAATTTTAGCACCTAGAAGAGAACTTTTTTCTTGCATTTTGAACAGAGAACCACATTCTCAGTTTTCATGTGGTCAATTAGGCTACCAGATAAGCACTAACAAGCCACATGTGTAATCTTAAATTTTATAGTAGATGCATTTATAAAAGAATAAAAACAAATAGGTGAGATTATTTTAAGTAATATTTCATTTAACCCAGTATATCCAAAAATTAACAATCAAGAATCCAAATACAAAGTATGACTGGCATATTTACTTTTTTATTTCTACTTAGTTTTTGAAATACACTGTGCATTTTATATGCACAGATCACCTTACTTTGAACCAGCACATTTATAGTACTCAGTAGTCACATGTAACTTGTCATTACCGTATGGGGCAGTGTGGCTCTGCAAAATGAGAAACACGGGAAGGTTTTATGCTACTGTGTGTGAACTCCAATTTTATTTTTAGAAAGAACTCTCTATCTATCATCTATCATCTCTCTCTCTCTCTTTCTCTCTCTCTCTCTTGCTCATGCAGAGAATAATATAGATTGTGAGATTGGAGGCAGGGGATTCAGCATTCACTTTTTGGATTACAACAGGAACACTGCACTTTTATTCCTTTTTTTAAAAGTCATTATTATATTCTGTTTTTATCAAGGTGGACTGAGCTACTTCTTGATTAAGGTTTGAATATAATTTATCCTGGGAAACTCACTGGTCATTTAGAATTGGCAACAACTGACCCAGTGAATTCTGCCTCAGATAAACTCTGGGGATGGATTCAGGGCAGCCCTATGATTAGACCACAGCAATCACTGGGGTGGACCAGCTTCTTAATGAACACAGAGAAAACTAACTGGTGGGATTGGGTGCCTTTCTCCAATCCTCTGTTTAGACAGGAACTAGATCTAAACTTTACCTATCTGAGTATTGTTCCTCCTCTGAGACTTTTCTCAAAACTTTATTCTCTGCTGATGGTGTCACCTTGTACTTTCAAAACACGATTATTGGGTCACAATTCCCTTAGTTTCACTTTAAAATCTCTCTGCGCTTTCAACTTTCTAGTCTTCCTTTGATTGTCTCTGCAAGATGGGCTCTACTCTTTGTGTGAGGTCTAATATCTCGCCCGTTCTCTGGCTCTCACCTGCTTCTCATTCTCCCTAGATCAATGCGTTGTTCCACTTACTTTGTTGTGATCAATACTTTGAGATTCCAGCATGTACTCTGTAAAAACTCTTTTTTGGTTATTTATATTGCTCTGTATCTTTGTTTAAATGTTGTGTTCTAAATTGAGGTGGTCAACGTGGAAAAAGAAATAATGATTAAGAATGGGTAAAATACAGAGTCCCTCCCCCCCAAAAAATGTATACTATACACACTTTAACAACAGATAGCTCAATTTTGAAAATGAAATGTATTTAATAAACACTGCCTTTATAATTATTCATAGTGTGTGTATACATTATTGGGACACCTTATATCTATGAACCTATTCTGAATAGACCCAGTTTTCTACTTTAAAAAATACATTTGTCCCAGTGAATTAATCAATACTAAAGATCCAGTATGCAATAAGAATTATTTAAAACACTACAAATTAGTAGTGCTGACCCTTATATGTGTAAGAAAGCAAGCTGTGTGTTTGAGAGAGTGTGTGTAGATTTGTATGTAAATGTATTTCTGTGTTTATTTAACTATATTTAATGTGTAGAGAGAATATAGACTAAAATGTGAATAAATATACCTCTATCAGAGACATTAGAGAAAGAATATATGATACACACTTTTTGCATTAAGTGAATTTAAGTTTTGAATAAGGACTAAAATGAAAATTCAGTATATTCTTTCAGGAACACTGATGGTTAATAAACTTTCTGAGTTCTTGAAAGTCTAAACAATATTTTTATCTTGTTAGCCCACTTAATAATTTACTATAGAATTGTAGGTTCAATTTAATTTTTCCACAATATTTTTCGTAGCCATGGCTCTGTTTTTATTAACTTAAAAAATTGTTTCCACAATATTTTTCATAGCCATGGCTCTGTTTTTATTAACTTAAAAAATTGTCTCCAATCAAAATTAAGTTTATAGTAGCATCTTATTGAATAATGGCATTATAGAGGAAAAGAGGAAAAACTGAGAGTAGAAAAGAAAGTAGAGTGTTTCCTTTCTAATATCGCTGTTTCAGGAAATTAAGTCTACTGGAGACTAACCAACCAACCAAACAAAACATAATCAAGGACCTCCAGATTCACACACTTTTATTATTTTTCATACCCATCTTCAAGGTCTCAGTGGGTAGATCATTTTGACAACTGCGAGGTTGAGTGGGAGTAGAACCCAAGGGGGTTTCATCATAACAAGTATGGCCTTAGACCACACATTTTGTTTCTCTCCTTTTTTTGTGTGTTTTGTTTAAGAGATTTAGTGACAATTATTTATCTCTTTTTCCAATTCTGATGTCCTATGAGTCAGTATCTTGGTGTCTTTGAAAGTTAGAATATCTTCATATGGACACAAGTCATAAGGGAATAGAATTGAAGGAGACAGATATGGATTGAATCTTGGCTGTTTCCTTTACTACTCATATGACTGCGGAAGTCACATACACTCTCAAAATCTTTGGCTTCTCATCTATAAATAAAAGTCACGTTTTAAAGAGTTCTTAAGGAATTTATGGATCATTCATACAAAATGCCCAGGATCTTATTAGTCACACATTAGGTACTACAGAAAGGTAGCTTTTATAAATGACTATTTGCCCAGAGTTGGAGTTTAGGCATTTGACTATCAAATCTTTAACGTGTAAGCATAAGTTATTAGAAATATTTCTACAAAGGATTGTCCTTTATGTCCTCCATGAACAGAGCAACGTATCAGGGTTACACTGGATCAGAAGGATACTGGCTCCATAGGGTTGGTGCCTATATGCCAAGGGATAAGCAAACAGCCATCTCTGCTCCAGGCCACACAATATATCTATATATCTGTTTATACATCAAGGTTTCTGTAGGATTTGGGGGAAAATGCAGTTTTGATTGTTAAAAACAAACAAGTAGAAATCCAAACAAATATCAGTACTTATATTTTTTCATCTTTTTTAGACATTCCATAAATTTCACATATTTAATACATACATGTTGTTAAGTTATGACATAGGTGTATACTGTCAAAGCATCACTACAATATAGACAATGAAAAATTTATCACATCCCCATAGATACTTATTAACAGCAGAAAAAGCTGAAGGAACTGATTGGTACATGAAATAAATATTTATATTAAGAATCATTTTTCTCGAGATCTTGCTCTTTGTGTATTATTAGGTTTCCTATCCCTGCCAAGCAGAACAAACGAAAGTCTTACAGAATTTTCAGATGACCTGCTTTTCCACAAAGTTTGCTAATAAACAGACTTTGCATGCCAGCCTAATCCAATCGTAAACATCCACATAAATGAGTAATAGAAGAGCCCTTATTCTAGTCTAGGCAATGATGAGAGTTTGAACCAACAGTTTTGCAAACTGATGTATAGTCACACTTTAGTTGGTGCTTAGTGAATAAGGAAAGACACATAATAGAAACTGACGTAAATTTGTAGGCATAATGTATCAGTTAAGGTCCCAGCAGAAAACAGATGGTCTTCAAAATGTTTAACTGAAGTCAGTTTCATAGACAACTCTACACAGAGGTGAGGGTGAAGGTCAGGTCACCAAGAAGAAAGAAACACCCAGGAACTAGTGAGAGCATGAAGCTAGTACAATCCTGGGTGGAAGGTGAGTTTCTCCCAGAGCCCAGCTCCAGCTAGGTCTCTGGAGGAGGCACAACCCTCAGGATTTGTGAGCACAGAGGAGAGAGTTATGGACAGAACAGTAAGTTTAAACACCCAGACCAGTCTTCCCTCACAGCTTTCACCTCCTTCAAGAGCCTTCCCATTGGCTGAATCCAACATACAGCCAGACAACAAGGAAACTCACAAAGGCTGAGACTCCCAGAGCACAGAGAAGGGCAGAGAGAGGTGAGAAAAGGGATAATCAGAAAATAAAAAGAACAGATTAATGAAATGTGGTTGGATTGCAAGCTTAATTTTAAAAGTGCCTGATAGTGATACTATAAAAAAGATGACAAAACTTTTCTTTATGGTAACAGTTTTGCTATATGTATGAAATTGCTTCCTCCACCACATTTCAGCTTTCGTATTTTTAAATTCAGACCAATGCATGCAATAAAATGTAATTACAGTTCAATTAAAGTTCCAGCGCAATTAAAGCACATTGAAAAGATACAAAATTAATAAACAAATAAAATATAAACAGAGTGTTAAACTATTAAAGAAAAGTACAGTTTTATTTTAATATAACTTCGAGCAAGTTCATGCAACATTAAACCTTTTGTAAAGATTTCTGAAATTAGCTTGGCAATGCAAACCTTTTTACTGAGAGGAATTAGATGCAAACATCCTTTCTATTTAAGGGATTAGCGGTCTCACTGATGACTAGTCAATTGTTGAGGTAAGTAGAAATTTAAACCTAGAATGATTGCTTAAGTGCATGATTAAATTTTGACTTACATTACCACTTAGAGAGAGCACTATGCATTAATCCTAACACTCCGCCAAGCAATATTGAAGTGCCATATGCTTGTCTACTATATTAGCCCTTTAGAAAAAATATCCCTGAAATCTCAGTATATATATTTTTTGTTCATTTATATGGAACAGATGATTACTTCTGCCAAGAGGCAAGAGTGTATTAACGTGATTAGCCATTCAAATAGTCTATTTACAAACATTTACCCTTAAATTAAAACACTGAATAAATTAACCCCATGAGGGTACTAAACTGCTCAATTAATTTGTTACTTAATCTGACCAAATTATTTAAAACATAACAACCTGATTGCACCTCCTGAGACTACAGAATATGACTTTTATAAATCTAAAACTCAACTTAATTTATCATGATTTTTAAAATAACTTCCTCATTCTTTTTTATCAAGTCTTAGATGCATACAAAATAAGCATCTATAATAATAAAAAGCATAATATGCTAATTAAACCAGATATCCTTCCAGATGTCCATCTGGACGACCTTCCAGACGAAGCTGAGACTGTGAGGGAAGCCCAGGTCATGGATGCCTGCCGGTGGCTGGAAGGAAGCCCGGGTCAGAGGGAAGCCGGTGCCAGCAGCTGGGGGAAGGAAGGCATACTCATGCAGGAATTTCATGCATCAGGCCTCTAGTCTTAATAATAAAATAGTGTTCTCTATATATTCTTACTCCATAGATGTTTGATAGACATATATCTAAAGTAATCATAAAAAGAAGGCATAAACAGCCCTGGCTGGTATGGTTCAGTTGGTTGAGCATTGTGCCATGCACTGGGGGGTTGCCAGTTCCATTCCTGGTCAGGGCACATTCCCAGGTCATGGGTTCAATCCTCGCTTGATTGGGGGGCATGCAGGAGGCAAACAATTGATGTTTCTCTCTCACATGGGTATTTATTTCTCTCTGTCACTCCCTCTCCCTTCCTTTCTCTCTAAAATAAATTAAAAAATACATAAAAAGGAGGCATAAACAATTCTACTCTTTTACACACAAGGATCTTTTCCCTGTTTAAGAGAATCCTTATGGAAAATGTGAATTCTATATACATTTGTATTATACAATGTGATGTGGGGGGAGGGAATAATTTAGAAACCCTCTGGCAAAAGATTATATAACTATCAAATATATCTTAAATATTTTTGCTTTCCAAGCCTGTTGTTATATTTCATTAATGTTGTGTTTTATAAAGTAAATACAAATGAAATTTTTATGAACACATTCTCTATACCAGCTAACTTCTGAGTTTTTTTGAATAAACAGGTTTTATGATTAAAATTATAAAATAAAAATACATATAATGAATTCTGCTTATTAAGCAGTATGCTAGGCTATATATAACATTTAAAAAAGATGATGATAAAGAAAAATACCATCAAGATATATTTATCTGATGTAGTAATTATGTTTTAGTAAGATATTATTAAAATACATTTTTGTGCCAGTTTTTGACTGTGTTAAAAAATAATAAATGTTTAATAATATATGAAACAACAGGCCTTTGGTATTTTGTGATTCAAAAGTAAATAAAAATAGCTTATTTTGAGTGTTATTTGAAAGTCAACATTTGCAAGTTGCATGCATATTCCTTGTCTCATCAATTTGTCTTGTAAAAATGAGCCTTAATGATAAATTTGAGAAAATCTATCAAAATATAGGAACAAGATAGCTTATTACACCATTAACTATAAAATTTTTAAAAACTGGAACAAATTCATGTATATGGAACGGATTATTAGTTCTATACAATTCAGTACTAAATAACTGTTTAAAATTGTTGATTTATAAATGTTAATGTGAAAATGTCAAATTAAAGACAGTTAAATGCAAAAGTTCACTTACTATTTATATATAATGATCATTCTGTATGTACTTTAAAAAACTAGTCATAAATATGCTCTATATGTATACACAATTATAATGATACATAAGAATGATTTAATGCCATTACTTCAAGAATATAGGTATTTGAGTGGTTTGATATGAGATCCAGACCTTTAAGTTTTACTTCAAAATCTTTTATAAAGATTAGCATCAACTTTTCATTTTCTAAGTAAACATCTCTATGACTTGCAATAAACATAATTAGTAAGAGGAAATTTTCTTCCTAAAAATATTGTCTTATGGTTGTAAGGTATTCTCCCTGCCTAATTTTTGAAGAATCCTTTGAACTTGAATTGGCATATTATATTATGTGGTTAAAAATTAAAATTCAGTTTTGGAAATTAAAATAGAGAATGAAAACATGAAGCAAAGAACTCAGGTTTTTTACTATTAAATAAAACTTGCATCAAACATTCTTGGAGCTTCTTAAGGAGACCAATAAAAGATTGATAAATGCAGGCATTTGGGGGGAGGGGTTATTAATGCACAGAACTAACAGTGACCCAAATAGAACAAACTTTCAAAATTTAATGTGTTACTAAATTTTGCCTGATGAAACTGAATTCAGTAAGAATGAGTACCCTGGCCAGTGTGGCTCAATAGGTTGGGCATTGTCCCAGGCACTGAAAGTTGCTGGTTTTATGGTTTGATTCCTGGTCAAGGTACATGCCTGGGTTTCTGGCTGGATGCCCAATAGAGGGTAAGAGGTAGCCAATAGATATTATGCTCTTACATCAATGTTTCCCTCCCTCCCTCCCTATTCCTCTCTGTGTCTCTAAAAAGAAAAAAATAAATAAATAAAAAGTAAGAATGAGCATAAGTAGAATAGCGTTAGGTACCTGTAGAAAACGCCTATGGCCAAGGTCATATAACCAGGGCTGTTCTGACAGTTTCTCAAAAGACTGTGGGGCTTCTCCAAAAGTCCACCAAATATGGCAATCTAAAAAGTTTAAACATAAATGAGATTAATTAATTTGTAGCATAGCTATATCCTGGCACAGGGTAATGGTGAATTAGTGTAACGAAATGCCACAAGTATACGAAGATGCCAGTTATCTAGACAGAAATATTCCTAGTTGTGAAAAAAAAAACACACAAAAAAAACAAGTCATGATACTCTTATAAATAATCATCTTTCCCTTTTTTTGCTAAAAATTAAGCTTGCAGGTCTTGCAATTTATATCGCTTTATGAACATATTAAAAATTCAAAATAGCAATTATCTTTCCATATATAAATTACAAATTAATACATCAATGTTCTAATTATAAATTAGAAAATTAGTTAACTTCAGCATGAACTCAATACCTTTCTATGAATACATGTTTATCTTCTGATTTTGACAAAACTGAAGAACAGAACTAAGCTTAGAATATTTTAATAGGATTCAAACACCAGATGAGACCAGCTGGCCAAACAGCCTGAGCAGCTGGTCAAACAGCTTCTAAATTTCTGTCAACTTATTCACAGAAAAATCCCAGGCATGATCCTGGTTGAGTGCTATTTGAGTTCTACTGAAACTGTGTTCAGTTTTATTGAGAAAAATATTCCTTTCTTTAGTGCTTCATCCGTAGATAAAATAAAATAAGCTTCTATTTAATAAAAATAAGGCTTGCTACTACTACTACTCAAGGCTTGAAAAATACAGTCGTGAGCAAAAGATGAATAGAAACTAACAAAAACTACAACAAATTATTTTCTTTTTTTTACTTTAATATATTTTCAAGTTTACAATTACCATTCATTTTATTTATTTTAAATCTTTATTGTTGAAATTATTAAATATGACCCCTTTTCCCCCATTGATCTCTCCCATCACACCCCCCAAACCCCATCCCAGGCCTTCACCACCCTATTGTCTGTGTCCATGGGTTACACATATGTGCACACACCATCTCCTCCCTCCCCTTTGAGGTTCAACAGTCTGTTCCATGCATCTCTGTCTCTGGGTCTATTTTTGTTCATCAGTTTATGTTGTTCATTAGATTCTACATATGAGTGAGATCATGTGATACTTATCTTTCTCTGATTGGCTTATTTCACTTAGGATAATACTCTCCAGGTCAATCCATGCTGTTGAAAATGGTAAGAGTTATTTATTTTTTATTGCCAGGTAGTGTTCTATTGTATAGATGTATCACAGTTTTTTAATCCATTCATCTGCTGATGGGCACTTAGGCTGTTTTCAAATCTTAGCTATTATAAATTGTGCTGCTATGAACATAGGAGTGCATATATTCTCTCCGATGAGTGTTTCTGATTTCTTAGGATATACTAGAGGCCCGTTGCATGAAGAGATTTGTGCAATAGGCCTTCCATCCCCTGGCTGCCGGCACCGGTTTTCCTCTGGCACCCAGGACCCAGGCCTTTGGTCTAGCCACAGCGAGGCTTGGCTTCATTTTTTTGCATGTATCTGTCCAATTTTCCCAACACCATTTATTGAAGAGACTGTCTTGACTCCATTGTATGCTCCTTGCCTCCTTTGTCAAATATTAATTGAGCATAATGGGTTGGGTAGATTTCAGGGTTCTCTGTTCTGTTCCATTAATCTATATGCCTGTTCTTATGCCAGTACCAGGCTGTTTTGAGTACAGTGGCTTTGTAGTATAACTTGATATCTGGTATTGTGATCTCTCCAACTTCGTTGTTTCTCAAGATTGCTGTGGCTATTTGGATTCTTTTTTGGTTCCATATAAATTTTTGGAGTGTTTGTTCTAGATCTGTGAAATATGCCCTTGGTATTTTAATAGAGATTGCGATGAATCTATAGATTGTTTTGTTGGGTAATATGGACATTTTAATGATGTTGATTCTACTAATCCATGAACATGGTATATTCTTCCAATTGTTTATATCTTCCTCTATCTCTTTTTTCAACATCCTGTATTTTTCAGACTACAAGTCTTTTATCTCCTTGGTTAAGTTTATTCCTAAGTATATTAATTCTTTTGTTGCAATGGTAAATGGGATTGTATTTTAGTTTCTCTTTCTGAGAGTTCACTATCAGTGTATAAAAATGCTATGGATTTTAGGGTGTTAATTTTGTATCCTGCTACATTGCCAAATTCATTTATTAAATTGGGTAGTTTTTTGATGGAGTCTACTGTACATAGCTTTCTGTACATACAATTTGGATGCCTTTTATTTCTTCTTCTTGTATGATCACTTTGGCTAGCACTTCCAGTACTATGTTGAATAAGAGTGGTGAGAGAGAGCATCCCTGTCTTGTTCTTGTTCTTAGGGGAAAAGGTTTAGTTTTTGCCCATTGAGTATGATGTTGGCTGTTCGGCCTGTCATATATGGCTTTTATTATGTTGAGGTATGCCCCTTTATTCCCACTTTGCTGAGAGGTTTTATCAAGAAAGGGTGTTGGATTTTGTCAAATGCTTTTTCTGCATCAATTGATATGATTATGTGGTTTTTATCTTACAATTTCTTTATGTGACGTATTACATTTATTGATTCGTGGATATTGTAGCACCCTTCATCCCAGGGATAAATACCACTTGGGTCATGGTGTATAACTTTGTAATGTATTGCTAGATCCAATTTGCTAATATTTTGTTGAGGATTTTAGCATCCATGTTCATCAGTGATATTGGCCTGTAGCTCTCTTTCTTTGTAGTGTCTTTATCTGGTTTTGGGATTAGGGTAATGCTGGCCTCATATAAAAAGCTTGGAAGTGTTCCTTCCTCTCGAATTTTTTAGAATAGTTTGAGGAGGATAGGTATCAGTTCATCTTTGAATGTTTGGTAAAACTCCCCTGTGAAGCCATCCTTCCTGACCAAGGCTTTTGTTTTCTGGAAGTTTTTTGATTACTGCTTCAATTTCATCAGTAGTTGTTTGTCTATTCAGATTCTCTGATTCTTCCTGATTAAATTTGGGAAGATTGTATTTTTCTAGGAGTATGTCCATTTGGTCAAAGTTGTCTAGTTTGTTGGAATAAAGTTGTTCATCGTACTTTTTTTTTACGATCATTTGTATTTGTATGGGGTAAGTTGTTAGTTCACCTCTTTCATTTCTGATTTTGTTTATTTGGGTCACCTCTCTTTGTTTCTTGGTGAATCTGGCAAGAGGTTCATCAGTCTTGCTTATCTTTTCAAAGAACCAGCTCTTGGTTTTATTGATCTTTTATATTGTTTTTGTTGTTTTGGTCTCTTGTCATTTATTTCCACTCTGACCTTTATTATTTCCTCTGCTTACTCTGTGCTTTTCTTTTTGCTCTCTTTCTAATTCTTAAAGTTGTAGTGTTAGATAACTTATTACAAGTTGTTTTTTTTTTTGAGGTAGGCCTATAGTGCTATGAACTTCTCTTTTAGGACTGCTTTCACTGTGTCCCATAGATTTTGGATTGTTGTGTTTTCATTGTCATTTGTTTCCAGAATGTTTTTATTTACTCTTTGATCTCTCTGGTAACCCATTCATTATTTAATATCATGCCATTTAGCCTCCATATGTATGATTGTTTTTGAGTGTTTTTATTATAGTTGATTTCTAATTTTATGCCATTGTGATCTGAGAATATGCTTGATATGATTTCAATTTTCTTGAACTTGTAGAGACTTAGCTTGTGTCCTAACATGTGATCTACTAGTATATTTGAAAATGTCCCATATGAACTTGAGAAGAATGTGTATGCCATAGTTTTGGGGTGAAATGTTCTGAAGATGTACTCTTTGATCTCTCTGGTAACCCATTCATTATTTAATATCATGCCATTTAGCCTCCATATGTATGATTGTTTTTGAGTGTTTTTATTATAGTTGATTTCTAATTTTATGCCATTGTGATCTGAGAATATGCTTGATATGATTTCAATTTTCTTGAACTTGTAGAGACTTAGCTTGTGTCCTAACATGTGATCTACTAGTATATTTGAAAATGTCCCATATGCACTTGAGACGAATGTATATTCCATAGTTTTGGGGTGAAATGTTCTGAAGATGTCAATTAGCTCCATGTGATCTAGTGAGTCATTTAGGATTGTTGTTTCCTAGTTGATCTTTTGTCTAGAAGATATATCCAATGATTTCAATGCGGTATTAAAGTCCCCTACTATGATTGCATTGTTGTTTATCTTTCCCTTGATATCTTTCAGAAGTATTTAATGTATTTAGATGCTCCTGTATTGGGTGCATATATGTTTACCAAAGTTATATCCTCTTGTATCAATCTATTATTATAAAGTGGCCTTAATTATCTCTTGTTATGGCCTTCACTTTAAGGGCTATTTTGTCAGATATAAGTATTGCTACCCCAGCTTTATTTTCTCTTCCACTTGCCTGAAGAATTTTTTTTCCCCATCCCTTCATTTTCTGTCTGTGTGAGTCCTCTGTTCTTAGTGGGTCTCTTGTAGCCAGCATACATTTTTTCTTATCCATTCGGCTACCCTATGTCTTTTGATTAGAGCATTTAATCCATTTACCTTTAAGATTATTATTGATAGGTACCTGTTTGTTGCCATTTTTATTCTTTATGCCTGTGCTCCTTCCTCCATTTTTATTTATTTTTTTTACAACAGTTCCTTTAGCATTGCTGATTTGGTGCTAATAAACTCCCTTAGTTTTTTTGGTGGTTATTGTTTTTTTTGTCTGTGAAGTTCCCGATTTCCCCTTCAATTTTGAATGATAGCCTTGCTGGATTCTTCCACTTGCCTGAAGAATTTTTTTTCCCCATCCCTTCATTTTCTGTCTGTGTGAGTCCTCTGTTCTTAGTGGGTCTCTTGTAGCCAGCATACATGTTTTCTTACCCATTCGGCTTCCCTATGTCTTTTGATTAGAGCATTTAATCCATTTACCTTTAAGATTATTATTGATAGGTACCTTTTTGTTGCCATTTTTATTCTTTATGCCTGTGCTCCTTCCTCCATTTTTTTTTTTTTACAACAGTTCCTTTAGCATTGCTGATTTGGTGCTAATAAACTCCCTTAGTTTTTTTGGTGGTTATTGTTTTTTTTGTCTGTGAAGTTCCCGATTTCCCCTTCAATTTTGAATGATAGCCTTGCTGGATAGAGTATTCTTGGATTCAGCCTCTTGCTTTTCACCACTTTGTATACTTCATTCCATTCCCTTCTTGCCTGATGTGTTTCTGTTGAGAAATCATTTGATAGTCTAATGGGAGATCCCTTGTAAGTAACTTTCTGTTGCTCTCCTGCAGCCTTTAAGATCCTTTCTTTGTCTTCTACACTTACCAATTTAATTATGATGTATCTTGATGTAGGTCTCTTTGGATTCATCTTGATTGGGAATCTATGTGTTTCTTGGACTTGTGGGACTTTTTTCTTCCCAAAGTTAGGGAAGTTTTCTGGAATTATTTCTTCAAACAGATTTACTATTCATTGATCAGCTTCCTCTCCTTCTGGCACCCCTATTATGTGGATGTTGTTTCATTTTGTGTTGTCCCAAAGCTCCCATAGACTCTCATACTGCTTTTTAATTTTGTTTTTATCTAGTTGCTGCTCTGATTGGGTGCTGATCTAGTTGGGTGATTTTTCCACCTTGCCTTCTATCTCACTGATTCAGCCCTCAGCTTCTTCTATTCTGGTATTGAAACCTTCCATTGTATATTTCATTACAGCTATGTCATTCTTCAGTTCCTCTTGATTCTTACTCATGCAGGTGTATTTCTCATTCAGCTCCTTATAATTTTCATTGAGTTGCATGTATTTGTCTTCAAGACTTTTGAGCACCCTTATAACTATTACTCTGAATTATGTCTATGAAAAATTAATTTCCTCCATTTCATTTAGTCCATTTTATTGAGATTCTCCCTTTTCTTTCCTTTGTCTCCCATTTTTGCTGTCCCATTGCATTTGTTTCTATGCATTAGATCAAATTGCTATGCCAACCAGATTTTTGGGGGTAGTCCTATGTAGTAGGTGCTTGGGACCCAGTGTTGCAGTCTCTCAGATCTCCTGAGCTGGGTGCTCTAGGAAAGCTCCCTACTTTAGTTATTTGGGTTCTCCTGATGTAGTTAGGTCTTGAATGTTATTGTCCCATTCATGGATGGAGTCTCTTCACAGGTTGTCTGAGTATGTGACTCACCCCGACTTCATGCAAGCTGTTGTAGATGTGCTCAGGGGCCCGGCATTCATGGGAAGTGTTGCTTGATGTCTCACTGGCTTGCAACTCACTGTGCAGTCCTGTAGCCTGCTTCCAGAGTGGTGCACAACTCTTTGACTCACTGTGGGATCCCTATCCCTGTGAGGACACACTGTGGGGTCCTAGAGCCTGTGGCTGGGCTGGGGTACACTCTGCAACTCTGAGGATGACTCTGGCTACTGTGGCATGCATTCTGGGACTCACTGCAGGGGTCCTGGAGTCAGCACTGGGGTGGCGGGGGTCCTGATGACTGCAGTTGAGGTGGTACAACTCTGGCCAGGGTAGGATGCTCTCTGAGGCTCACTGAGCATCTGGAGTGGTGTCCTAGCCCAGAGGGTGCCCGCTGTGGTAGCAGGGGCTCCCTGTCCAGAAGAGCCTGATTCCGGCGAGTTCTGTCACACACACACACACACCCTACCATGAACATCCACACAGTCCCCGCTCACTCCCTTACTCACTCATACTCTCTCTCTCACTCCAGACTTGCTGGCTGCCATGTTTTAGCCCTTCAACAAATTATTCTCAATTTTAGTGAGAAAATAATGTTCCATGGAACTTTTAAAAACTAAAAATCAGTTTAAATTTAAACTCTTATTTAAAGATTTTATCTTCATTAAAAAAAATAAATTTTTGTGGACTCCCTAGCCCAGATATCATGTCAAACAAAAAGGGGAAATTTTGAGAATATCCGTATGTCTCTGGTAACACTTTCAAATCCCAGATCCCAGTTAATATCTACAAATCCCACTTTTCTTATATTTTATAATATGGAAAAAACTGCCCTACATTTTGCAACTTCCAGACACCCTTCTAATTGTATAGAATAAATCATTTTTCATATATAATTATTTAAAACTAAATTTTAAGGATTTTCTATAACCAGAACTTTTTAATATTCACTTTATGTTATAATCTTGAATTCTTATCCATTTGTGTATCCTGATTCACCCAATGAGTGTTTTATTGCCTGGATGGATAATGACTTTCAACCCCTGTTTTTTAACGGGCAGGCATCTAACACTATAGGCCTGTCATTCTTTTGTCCACCATATTCTATCATCACAAATTGCAAATTCAGATCTCTCAGGCCAGTATTCATCATAAAGACCAGGTGTCTTTCAGTCATGGATACTCCACAACTAATCATTGTTATTCTCTCATACTGCCAGCAGCATTATTCAGGGATGACTAACTCTGACTTTATTTTACTCTATGAATCAGAAGTGGTTATGGATAATATGAATACTCAATATTGAATTATATGAATTAAATGTCAGCATTCAGTTAGAGATATTAATAACAGCCTATGTTTTACTATAAGGGTTAGTATTGGTTTGAATTAGAAATAAGGCAAAATATCATACTGAAAACTACATAATAGAAATGTGCTTTGATCCTTAATCTTCTAGGTTTTTTATTATACTTTATTTCATTTTTTCTTAGACATAACATTTACTTGTTTCCCAACTACAACAGAAATAGAAACATACACACACACACCTATATTAAAATAACAAGTTATGTTAATTTTCATAATTTGTGTTCCTTCTGTTAGTAGTACCTGATTCTATTAAAAGTAACAAATTTAATTTCAGTCCTATGCTTAATGAAAAAAATCTGATGAGAGGCTAATTTACAAAGTATACAAGAATATAATTTTATAATAAAGCTTTCCAGTGTTCACTGTAACTGCATTACATGAAATGTTTCCCTTCACAGAAACTCGGAACAGCTCTTACAAAATTAAGCGAAACGTTCTGTGTTCATCTCTGGCAAGCATTTAACGAATGCAACTCACTCACAAAGGATCTAAAAGTGCTGCCTCCAGAGCATAAACCACACTGATACGCTATATGCTGAGTCCTGATGAGTGGCTACTATCCGGGACCTCTTCCTCTCTTCTCACACTAGTGAACCCGTCTCATTTGAAGCCTAAGAGAAAACTAAAGACATTGAAGAAGAGAAACTCAACATGCTCCACTCAAATATTCCTAAGAGAAGCTTTCTAAAGCAAAATCGGCAGACATCATCTCTTTCATACACACACATACACACAAAGGAAACAACACACACCAAAAGGCAAATGTTGCAGTTCAGTCATCAGATGGACTTTCAGAGGCCAAACATGTGACAGCAGCAATAGTTCAAGTAAATTATATGTGAAAATTTAAACATTCCACTTTAAGTTAAGACATAAGTGAAGGGAGCTATGATCTTTGTGTGTCAGAGTTAGAAAGATTAGGCATTATCTCCAAATACTAATCACTTTACAGTCATCAATGAGACTAATGTACATATTTTTGCACCTTGCACGTGTAAAAGCAGATAAGATATTGAATCTTTAATTTACAATGTCTTTTACCATCTCAGCATATAGGATGCATATAGATTATATCAAAGTAGTAGACAGAGGCCTGTGCAAACCCTGCAAAAATAGTATATTGGGTATCTGCTAATTGAAAAATAGAAATAAAATCAGTTTGTTCTTTGGAAGTGATGCTATTCAAACTGCCACAAAATACAAAGGGCTGCAAAACGTATGCCATTCCTACAACATGTACTTATTCAATAAAGATTTGATTTCAAAGATTATAAATGAAGCCTTTAAGTACTTGTTTTCTACGTGCATATCATTCCTTATTAAAGAAAAAATATGTGAAAAAGCCATTGGTAATTGCTTTGTCAACAGTTGTATAAAATGCCAAATCACTCCACTAAGCTGAGCACTTAAGGTCTCTGCAGTTTTGTACACATAATTTAAAATACTGTTAATGATTCCATTGGTAATCTGACTTGGAATATGGCAGTCTACATGTGGAGGGCAATGGTCCACAGTTTGTGTTTAATTTCTTAGGTGTGAACAGTTATCCAGAAGAACAGTACCCTCCATCATCAATAATCCGTACCCGTCTCCTGGCAGCTCCTGGTTGACTTGAGCCACTGCCCTTTGCCCTCCCATCCACCTGTGCTGTCTCTATCATCCTTTTACAAAGGTCAAGAAAGCGTTCCTCAATTCTTTTGTTCTGTTTGGCTGATGCGTGATAATGTTTTGCTCCCACAGATTCCGCATATGATTCTGCTTCCTAAATGGAAACATGTCTCTCCTTTTCCAAAATACCATCCAACAACATGTACTTATTCAATAAAGATTTTATTTAATAGATTGTAAATTAAGCCTTTAAGTAGTTGTTTTCTACATGCATATCATCCCTTATTAAAGAACAAAATATGTGAAAAAGCCATGGGTAATTGCTTTGTCAACAGTTGTAGAAAATGCCAAATCTCTGCTCACAAACTCTGCTAAGTTGAGCACTTAAGGTCTCTGCAGTTTTGTACACATAATTTAAAATACTGTTAATGATTCCATTGGTAATGTGACTTGGAATATGGCAGTCTTCACGTGGAGGGCAATGGCCCACAGTTTGTGTTTCATTTCTTAGGTGTGAACAGTTATCCAGAAGAACAGCACGCTCCATCATCAATAATCTGTACCCCTCTCCTGGCAGCTCTTGGTGAACTTGAGCCACCACCCTTTGCCCTCTCATCCACTTGTGCTGTCTCTATCATCCTTTTACAAAGGTCAAGAAAGAGTGTCTGCCCTAACCGGTTTGGCTCAGTGGATAGAGCATCAGCCTGTGGATTGAAGCGTCCCAGGTTTGATTCCAGTCAAGGGCATGTACCTTGGTTGCGGGCATATCCCTAGTAGGGGGTGTGCAGGAGGCAGCTGATCGATGTTTCTCTCTCATCGATGTTTCTAACTCTCTATCCCTCTCCCTTCCTCTCTGTAAAAAATCAATAAGATATATTTTTAAAAAAGAAAGAAAAAAGAAAGAGTTCTTCAGTTCTTTTGTTCTGTTTGGCTGATGTGTGATAATGTTTTGCTGCCACAGATTCCGCATATGTTTCTGCTTCCTAAATGGAAACATGTCTCTCCTTTTCCAAGTCTATTGTATGACCAGCTATACATACACAGATTTCATTTCCAACACTTTCTGTAATTCTTTGACCAGGTATTTTACCTTCTGAAAAGAATCTTCGTCTGTTATATCATAGGCTAAAATAGTTTCATTTGAATCTCTGTAGGAAATTTGATCCAATGCATGGAATCTCTCTTGACCTGCTGTATCCCATATAGCAAGATTTACTCTTTTCCCACCAATATTTAACTTGTTTGTTTCGAATGATGCCTGCGAGGTGGTGATGTGTTTGTCCTTGAACTCACCGGTGAAGTCTTCCCCACGCTCTGAGCTCCCTGCAGCCCTTGCAGTGCCTTCACAGTGGCAGCCTGTGCAGGCCCCTTCGCACTGGCCCCCTAACCTAACCCTCTGATATAACCCCCCTAACCCAACCCTGGGTGCCCTCTCCACTGTCTCCTAGGGCGGAGCCTGGAAGGGCCCAGGGAAAGTCTGAGAATAAAAAGCCCAGCAGTCATATCAGGCACCAAAGGTGAACTATTCTAGGTTTTTTATCATTTCAATTACAGTTGACATACAGTATCATATTAGTTTGCTGTTTGAATCAGGTCGCTAGAAAAATTTTGGAAGATAACCTAATGCATATATCAACGTTATTGACACTAGAAATTTAAGTAATTTGTTCTCACTGCTTTTGTTATAGTTTTATTATTAAACACTGAAGATAGTCTAACCTGATAATCAATACTACAATTAATTATTTCTAGAAAGACTGACTTAAAATGAATTAGCCTGAAACCATATTGGCATATAACTTCAAAACCTAAATAACTCAATTTCAAACACTAGATAGCATGTCAAAGAATTCAGTTGTTTAGAGTTATAAATTGGAATCTAGTTGATCTTTGAGGTCTTCTCAGAGAAATGTATTGTTAAAAATGTGATATCCCATTGATATTTTAACACTATGTTTGAGTTGTTACAATCAATGATCTGAGTTGTTTATATGGGCTGAACAAGTAATACAGACTCATTGTATGTGGTTTAAGCCTGGAAAGATAATACTATTTAGACTATTCAACCTGTAAAAGACTGTTTCTAATTTGTAAATGATGGACAGTAATATTATTTACCTCTTAAGTTTTTGTGAAGGATTAAAGTAATATTTATAAATTGTTTTTATGGCATATTGATTTTAAAAGACCTAAGTTCATACTAGTGATCATTCTTTTGGGCATATTCCTTGATTAACATTCTTTTTAAAAATTTAACTTTATTGTTGAAAGCATTACAGATCCCCTCCCCCCAATTGACCCCTTCCACCTTGCACCTCCTTCCCCCAGGCCTACCACACTATTGTTTGTGCCCATGGGTTATGCATATATGTTCTTTGGTTAACCTCTTCCACTCCTCCACTCTCCTTCCCTCTGAAATTCATCAGTCTGTCCCATGCTTCTGTGTCTCTAGATCTGTTTTATTCCTCAGTTTATTTTGTTCATTATATTCCACATATAAGTGAGATCAGGTGATACCCGTCTTTCTCTGTCTGGCTTATTTCATTTAGCATAATACTCTCCAGATCCCTCCATGCTGTCTCATAGGGTAAGATATCCTTTTTTTTTTTTTTTTACCGCTGCATGTATTCCATTGTGTAAATGTACCACATCTTTTAATCCACTCATCTACTGATGGGCACTTAATACCTCAAAATGTTCAAAAATTCTATGTAAGGTATAAAATATATATGAGCTATATATATGTTAAAATATGTTAAATATATATATGTTAAAATATATATGAGCTATATATATGTGTTAAAATATTCTGTGCTTCCTTAGTACTTATACCCTAGTGGGGAGCATAGGCAGCAGCTTTACTAGTGCCATTAAGAGAATATGGAGCCCGGCTGGTGTGGCTCAGTGATTAAGCATCAACCTATGAACCAGGAGGTCATGGTTCGATTCCCAGTCAGGGCACATGCCCCCATTGCAGGCTTGATCCCCAGTAAGGGGTGTGCAGGAGGCAGCCGAATCTCAGAGGGAAGTTTGCGGTGGGTGGGTGGGAGGTAATCAATCAAAGACCTTATAGGCATACATTCATAACCCACAGACACAGACAATAAGAGGGCTGGGAGGGCTGGAGGGGGCTAAAGGGGGAAAAAGGTGACATATGTAATATTTTCAACAATAAAGAATTTTAAAAAATACATAAAAAGTAAATAAATAAATAAAACACTTTACATCTTTGAGGGATTCCAAAGACAAGAAACAGTATTTTCCAATGATTCCTTTATATATTTTGTGTGTATATATATATATATATTTATGTATATATGTGTAATATATACATATATATACATACAGCATGTATGATCAAAACTTTTACCTGTAAGTCTATATCACTGAAGAAATTTCTTCAAAATATGAATAGATCTGTAATTTTGTCTATTTAACATTGTTATGTCTTTTATCATCAATCCCTTATAGAAAAACATCCACACTACTACATGCACGAATTAGGAGCTGGAGCTACAAAGCCCATTAAAACATGATTAATTTCTGTCCTTGAAGTCTGAAAGAGAGGTATATGAAAAAGAGCTATATATGCTGTAAAGGAGAGATGAACAATGCATTGTGGAAGTAGAGAGGAAGAAATAGGAAGTTCTTAAATGAAGGTAGTTAGAAGAAATTTCAGAAGCTGGAGGCAAAGGCCATTTGGAAGCTAGAGCTACAAAACCTGTAAGAACATGATTAATTTCTGTCCTTGATGTCAGGAAAATAGGTATATGAGAAAGAGCTATAAGTGCTATAAAAGAGTACACTGTGTTATGGGAGTGGAGATGAAGAAATAGGAAATTTTTAAAAGAAAGTAGTTAGATAAAATTTAAAGGTAAAATAAAATTTGAGTGGAAGCTTAAAGAATTTATATGATTTAATTAGTGCATTTCATCTCCTCAGTAATTGGAGAGATGATTTCTTCCTGCCATTATTAATTACTCATTTCTGATTAGAAACAAGTTACTAAAATTAATCCAGATAAATACATAGGAGTGTTTTAAGAGAACAACCCTTGTGTCTACTTATCTTCAACTATTCTTTTTAGGATATTGTATAAGAAAAGTGTAATTTTAGAAGATGAAAATAAAAGCCTCATTGTTAAATAATCTGAAATGAAACAAGTCATTACATAATATTTTCTCAATATTTTCTTTAGTTGTCCTAGCTCAGTGATGGCGAAACTTTTGAGCTCGGCGTGTCAGCATTTTGAAAAACCCTAACTTAACTCTGGTGCCGTGTCACATATAGAAATTTTTTGATATTTGCAACCATAGTAAAACAAAGACTTATATTTTTGATATTTATTTTATATATTTAAATGCCATTTAACAAAGAAAAATCAACCCAAAAAATGAGTTCACATGTCACCTCTGACACGCGTGTCATAGTTTCGCCATCACTGTTAGAGCGTCAGAATTGGGAGTGAAGGGTCCTGAGTTTGATTCTGGTCAAGGGGACATGCCCAGTAGGGACTCAATCCCCAGTAGGGGCCGGGAAGAGGCAGCCAATCAGCAATTCTCTTTCATCATTGATGTTTCTATTTCTCTCTCCCTCTCTCTTCCTCTCAGAAATCAATAAAAATATATTTTTT
>NW_005363397.1:1414755-1420232 GCF_000412655.1 Myotis brandtii
TGTGTGTGTATGGATGCATGCACATTTGCTCTGATATTACAGTCATCATAGGTAAGCTTCATTTTGTTGTTAATCACTGCTGAAATGGAAAGCTGGCTTATTTTGTTTTAATAGAAATCAATCAGAAAAAGCTCTCCTTTTATCAATATGCAGAGAACAGTTTAGCCCACAGGATAGAAAACAAATCAGCACAGAAGAGGAGCCGGCCAATAAAACAAAAACGGTATGTGCTAACATAGACATAGGTGAAACATAAAATTAATAGACACGCGGAAGCAAGAAATGTCAATGTCAGCTCTCTCTGCAGTGGTTAAAGGTTACCCTGTTTATAGGAAATCTATGATTGAGTCTCATTTCTTGGAAGAATTTTGTTATACCCAAGGGGAGAGTTAAAGGATTACTGCTCTTATCACAATCAAAACACCAGGAATGAAAACCCCACTGGGAAAACAAATGTTTTAATAATCCACATTAGTAGCACTAAAGTAAAATGTCATGAATAACCAAGCTATTTCAACTCTTAAATCCCACACTTGGGCTGGCATTCTAAATCAGACAATGAAAAGATCCCTAGAGCCATGTGCTATTAAAACCAAATTCATTTCCAGAAAGTGCTCTGCTGTAGTTTTACTATTCAAAAAACACTGTGACTGAGTTTAACAGTATTGACATGGGGTTTATGGTTTCTTCTCTCTCTCACATGTTCTGTATGGATAGTAGGCTATGAATATGACTACACTGACTGATTTCCCCACAGATTTGTAAAGTCCTAACAAAGCTCTTGTTGAATTAGTAAGTTGGTTGCATTAACACAGGCATGTCATGTGCCAATACCAATGATAAAACAAAGAATAGATTCTTTTAATTTCCTAAGAGTGGAAAAATTAAAGACAATAAAAATCAGATGGAGGAAGCCAATAAGTGTTTTGTTGGAAGATTTAGAAAGCCTGAAATGAAAGAATGAAGTGAAATATTTGTCAACACTTTCTTGAAGGTCAGGTTTAACAGCAGTCAACTAATGCCTTTCAAAAAATCTGCTCTGGAGGATCAGAAATTTAAGAAATAAAGTTGGTATTGTCTTGAACAGTGACTTTTACTATCCTCAACAAAGCATATCCAAATGCTATTTTAACAGAGAGCATCAAAGTTAATCAACTGCTTTTGCAACCCCTTATTGCAAAAGGTAGTAAGTCACTACCTTTCGCATGAAAGAAAAAGCAATGGAGTGAAGACAAGGGATCCCACCCAAGTAATTAGGTTAGGTTGGCATAGACCAGCCAGCAGCTGACTGCAGTATTTTGAAAACACTGTTTTGGTTACTGAAATTATAAAAATGAGCTGCAGTTTGAAATGTGCAACCTTTAACCAGGTCATTTCAAGAGTGAAAATACTGAAACTTAAAAACAAAAAAATACGTATCCCTCTGCTGGGTTTGATATTGTTAAGCATTCTCAACATTTGAATGAAGCAGCAAAATAATTAGTCACCTAAATCTATTTTTGCCCCTTTTCCAATAAGTGGACACTCAGTTGAAAGTGAAATAAATAATAAATTATAAGTTCAAATGCTCCTTTCCAAGTAACTGGCACACAGAGATGGAGTTGAATTACTATTCAATTCTGGAATAAGTCTGGGCATATATCTGGAATAAGTTGTTCCACCCAGATTTCTGTAAAGATATGAGTAATTGTGCAATAGTAACAGGCTTTAACTATTACTACCAAGAAATTTACACAGTCACCTGACAGATTCTGGAAAAAATGGCAGCTTAAGGCGCATCTGCTAAATTGCCATAAACATTTCAAATTATCAATAGCAAGAAAAATGTTAAGCTAAAACTCAAGTTAAAACTCCATTGAGTATAGACAAATACTTTTCAAATGATGCTTGATAAATCTCTTCTCAGATGAATTCCTTTCCAGCTTCAATAAGTAAACTGGCAGTTGAGGGCTTTTGTAGCAGTATAATCAGGAATAACACCTGCAAATTAAACCGAACTCCGACTATCAGGTCAGCTAACAGTCTGACAGGTGCAGGCATCAACCATCACCTACAAAAATTAAGACCTACCCATACTCACACAGTTTGAGCATATTTATTTAATATGTAACTGGAGCCAACACTCATTAGTTTAACATTTTAACTTAAGTCATTTATAAGAACCTTCTTTCCTGGAAATTTGTGGACAGTATTTCATAAAAAGTACAGATGTGATTAACAACTATATAGAGAACAAAACAGATTTATCAACTTATGGAAATAATGTAGGAGGGGATATAAATGGCAGACCAGTGTTTACTATCAACTATCAATGCTAATATGTATTCTTTTTAATAACACAAATTTCCCTAAACGAAGCATATATGAAATATTTAACGCTAACCTCTATTCTTAAAGTTGGACTTTGCTAACTAATCTGGCACTGACCTGTCAATCTCAACTAATCAGACTACATTGGAGATAATGAAAAAATAAATGCTTTGTAAAACAGCAAATTGATATTCTTATATCTGTTTCTTTCAGAGAATTTTAATTCCTTCTACAAAAGATTGCTTCCCTGGTTTCTAAATACACAATGAATAAAAGGCGGGGGATTTCTTTTACAATAATTTTCTCTGGCAGTAGCTAAAAGGAGGGAGATTCATTCAACATCTAGGGTTAAAGTTGGACTTTGCTAACTAAACTGGCACTGACCTGTCTATCTCAACTAATTACAATAATTTTCTCTGTCAGTAGCTAAAAGGAGGGAGATTCATTCAACATCTAGGAAAAAAGTTAAAATGCAAACTAATAGCTTAAAACAAATAGTAGCCTTTTGTGTACTCATATGTTGGCGAAGACTTTCATGGTCCCACCTACCTTAGGTTTTGTGAATAGTGTTTTTGCAGAAGAGTATATCAGGTGTACAGAATAAAAATGTATTCATTGATACATTTATTTATCTACACTAATAATAGAGGAATATGCAAATTGGCCAGGACACTGTCATGTAATGACCAATCAGCACGGGGGCAGAGCCATGGCAGAGATCTCTCAGCACGCCTGTGCCAGGGGTCCTAAGGGCTTGGAGAGGAAGGGAGAGCAGATAGGCAGTTAGGGGAATCAGGCCCGGAGGGGAGAGCAGATAGGCAGTTAGGGGAATCAGGCCAGAAGGGGAGAGCAGTTAGGGGATCAGGCTAGCAGGGGAGAGCACTTAGGGCCATCAGGCTGGCAGGGGAGCAGTTAGGAAAATCAGGCAGGCAGGCAGGTGAGTGATTAGGAGTCAGTGGTTCCAAATTGTGAGAGGGTGCAGGCTAGGCTGAGGCCCTCCCCCCCTGCACAAATTTTGTGCACCGGGCCTCTAGTATTTTATAATACACTTCTATTAAGAACATATGTATAAAGGGCCATCAAACAAGGATTAAACCACAACTGATGTATTATAGACCTTTGAGGAACTATTATTGAGGAATTAGCACAATATATTACCAAATCTTCAAGAATAATAAAATTCAAACTCCCCCTGAATTGAAACAGGATATAAGGGTAGGAAAAAATACTGATCAATTCTGTCTCCTTAAATTGTATCTCACCTTTGGGAGGTTCTAGGTTACAAAAAACTCTTCCTTTTGTTCCTCTTAGTTAAACTGATAAAATCTGGAACTCAAAGAACTACTCAAAAGTAAACAATATAGATAAAAACAAATATGTTTACAAAATAGATCCCCATTTTTCCATAACTTAACACATCCTCAGAGTTTGAGGATCCTATGCCAACCCAATTACTGTCAGTGTGGTTCTCTTTGGTCCCCACAGTGCTTGTTTAACTTAGTTACTTGGATGCTTTTACTTTCAAGCTCCAGCCTAGTCTCCACATTAGAAATTAGCATTTCAGCAATTCCTAAGCAAAAGTTGTCCACCAAGCACATTTATTCTCTAAAGTCACTATCAAAGGAATAAGAGACTCGTTCTTTGTTTTGATTCTCTCTCAGTTTGGATTGTATGTGCATACTTTGCACCTGGGTATTCTTCAAGAAATGGACCCCATGAATAATTTCACTTTCTCCTGGGACCTCAAATTCAATAATTTTTTTTTAAAAAAATGGCTCTTCTCTGAGTACAAGTCCAACTACAAAACTAAAATGGGAGATACAATTGGCAGCTAAAGATTTGTTGCCTCCTCACACGAAAATAGATTTGTAAATAAGAAATCATAATGTGTATAATCAGGGAAGCATGCTAAAGAGCCAGAGGCAGGAGTTGAGGGAGACTTTGCAGAAGGTGGACATACCACTAGGTCATAAAGTATGAGTTGTAGAGGCCCTTCAGTAACTGGCATTGGAGGGCAGTCTAAGCAGAGGAAATAGCATGTAGGAAATACTGGAAATATACTTTTTTTCATTGAGCAACTCAAAAATCATTTTATAGCAACATTCATTTAGAAAATGGAGATGTTTAATGTAGCTGGGACATGGACAATTAAGAGACTAATGGAAAATCAAGTTGTGGTAAGATTGCAATGGCTCTTTTACATCATACTCAGTAATGTGGACTTCATGCTTTGGGCAATGTGTGAAATATATAGGTGTTTTAGATTTTATGTGTGTGTAATTTTTGTTTTTTAAATATTGTTAGCAATTGTATTTTCTTAAATTTTGTGTTATAGAAAGATAACTTTAGGGACTGCAAGGTATTGGTGTGATGAAATGCTTATGGTTAGTTAAGGGATAACAGCTATCATTCACATTATTGTGGTCTGAATCAAAGAGGTAATGAAAGAAAGGAAAAAGAAAAAATATATATGTATTCAGAATCTTTTATGTAAGTAAACAAAAGTATATGTAAAGTTTTTGAGCAATTTACATATTTTAATAATATTTTTACATTAAAGGAAGCTTGTTGTTATATAGAAATTTTATACTTATTGTCCAAACTGTGTGATGAATGAGGTATAAATATGTTACATTTCTAATAAATTTTATGAGAACTCATTATACATTTGGGGCGTTCAAAATACAGAATTATTCATGAACCCTCACATATTAACATATTTCATATACACACATTGCAAAAATTGGAAATCTAGAGAAAGATAGAAGTAAAACTAAAATAAAAAAATAGTTAAGTATAAATATAAAAATCTTCCTTAAATAAGTAATCTTGAAATATATAAAATTATATATGTAGAAAATTCTTATAATTAGTGTATAGTATTATGTTCTGGCATGATATAAATTCAGGTATGTTCAAATCACCTAATGATGAAACAGGCAGCCTTAGAATTCCTGTACAGAATAAGAAAAGAGATATGCACGCTATTTACATTTTCCACTGCAAGCAGATTTCTAACAATATGTTCTGCCTCACTCATAGTCTATCCCAGTGGTCGGCAAACTGCGGCTCTCGAGCCACATTCGGCTCTTTGGAACCTTGAGTGTGGCTCTTCCACAAAATACCGACTTCTGCGCATGGGCCACGAAGTTTCAATCGCACTGTAC
>NW_005363397.1:1423044-1440110 GCF_000412655.1 Myotis brandtii
AGCGCTCCCCCTGTGGGAGCGCACTGACCACCAGGGGGCAGCTCCTGCATTGAGCATTTGCCCTCTGGTGGTCAGTGTGTATCATAGCAACTGGTTATTCCACCTTTAGGTAAATTTGCATATTATCCTTTTATTATATAGGATAAGGACAAATCAGTTCCTCTATTTAGAAATGCATATTGTCTAATATACATTTATCCATAGAGACCATTGGTTAGCTTACTAATATGTATAACCCCTTCAGCTACTATACCCCAAGGTTTTTATTGAAGTGCTATTTCATCGTTTAATAAGAGGAACCTTTTGGAGCAACATGAGCTTAATTTACATCAAAATAACAAGGGGCCTATGATAGATTATTCAGCAACTAAGTGATAAATGGTTACTAAATGATACATAATGATGGATAAGTGCTATTTGTCTTTTAAAACTTTAATTATATCTTAGAACCACCTGTGTTTTGCAGGATATACAGAATCTCTGAACAGGTTGAAAAGACAAGAGTAGATCTCATGGGGTCAAGACTTGATTTCTCACCTGGCAATGGCAGTTATCAATCCTGCCACTCTAATTCATAGAAATTACCTTAATTTCCTACATTCTCTAGTTTATTCTACAAACTCAGTTGTGTTGTTCAATCTATATCTTCACTATTATGTAAACAGCCCCTTGAGGTGTGTCACCTCTTGTCTTCTTGGGCTTCCTTTCCTAGTCCTGTTATGTTTTTCAAATATCCTACATATCCTTCAAAAATCCCGTATTAAATCCCATCTTTTCAATGAAGGCTTCTCAATTCCCAATTCAACTGTACTTTTTTTCTTCTAGATCTATTCATTCCTTTTGTAATACCTTTGAAGTGACTTACAAACATTGTGAAATGGAAAATAATTTTTTAAAAATTTAAAAACCAGCCTGGTCAGTGTGGCTTCGTGGTTGAGCATTGACCCATGAACCAAGAGATCATCAGTTTGATTCCCAGTCAGGGCAGCACATGCCTTGGTTGTGCACTTGATCCCCAGAAGGGGGCATGCAGGAGGCAGCTGATCAATGATTCTCTCTCATCATTGATGTTTCTCTCTTTCACTCTCCCTTCCTCTTTGAAATCAATAAAAATATATTTTTAAAAAGTAAAATAGATGAAATGTAGAGGGAGTGAGAAAGGATTCTGTGAAGGTAGCAGCTCAAGTCTTTCTTATCCTCTCTTAAACTCTAGATCATTTACACCTTCCAAGAAAATAGCTTTGACCCCAGAAGGTCAGTGTCCTAGACCTAGAATATGTGAGACCTCAGAGCTTCTTGGAATCTAATAGGGTCAGCAAGTGAAGACATTTTTTTCCTCTCCACTATAAATAAAAATGTAATAGTTATAGCACCAGAATCCTCAAAAGGAACAAATTGTTGATTAAACACAGGTAAACTGTTCTCTGGGGGTACCAGGTCTCTTGGCATACTGGAGTGGATAAGAAGCTCAACAAGTTTTCTGTCTTCTCCTCCCTGACTCTAGAGCTGAGAGAAGGCATGAACATTAGACAGGAGAGAGTTCTCCTTCATGTGTCTGGAAAGGCACTGGCATCTGCCTGAAGAACAAAGTCAGCCATAGATCCTTGTCTAGTGTGCCTTCCAGCTACCACAAAACACAATATAAGTCACCCAACATCAGGACTTAATTTCCAAAGCTTAAGCTAACTAAAATAAAATATATCCTATAGAATAAAAGCCTAATATGCAAATCGACTGAACAGTGAAACGACTGGCAGGATGTTCAACTGCCTGCTTAGGCCCACTCCCCTAAGCCATCAGTCAGATATCCCCTAAGGGCTCCCGGACTGCAAGAGGGTGCAGGCTGGGCTAAGGGAACACCCCCTCCCCCGCCTCCTGTGCATGAATTTCGTGGACTGGGTCACTAGTTTATAAAATAAACAAACACAAGTCCATGTTTTTCTCTAGAGTCCAATGGGAGCTTGGGGAAGTCACAATTAATACTATGTCTATGCTCCCTACCTTGGATTAGAATCAGTTGAGATTGACAAAGGAGTGCTCATGCAAGTGGGCTTCTTAGGGTACCTCTGGAAGAAGCATTTCCTGAGGCCCCCATGGCAGAATGAGGTATAGTGGAAAGCATTATTTTCATGGAATTATACCCCTCATTTCCAAAATCTCATATCCCTTAGTCCAGTCATGGAAGAAGTGTAGCTGGGGGTTCAGTAGAACTAAAATCAAAGTCAGTGTCCAGCGTTTCTCTCCCATGTTTGAGCTGGACACTGACTTTGAGATGTGCAGTTCAGCATTGGGCTAGCTTAGCCTGAATTTTTCCACTGCAGTCCATTCCTCCACTGCTCTTGGGGTCCACATGGCCAAGGGCCATTGGGGTGAATGCAAGAGAGTAGGAGAAAAAGAGCCCCATAAGCCAATAGTCCAACGCAACAAGAGAGTGAATGTCTTTGTTTCTGGGATTATGTATTCCCAAATTTTCCTGCCCTTGCAATGGCTATGCCCATTCTGGCCAATCATCTCTGTCCCCAGGTGTGATTGACAGGCAAGAACTTTCTCTAGTCACCCTAACTTTACTGAGCATGCATCTGTCTTTCCTTTGTTGGATCTCTCCCCCAGTGTTTTGCAGGGAACATGCCCATAATCTCTGGCCTTCTCTATTCTCCTTTCTTGTTATTAACAACTAGTTCATTACAATTGTATTAAAAGTGTAATTTATTTTACTAAAAACATAGATATACCAGGATAAAGTTTAGATGTGCAGTAAAAATAGGCCTGCTCCCCAAATTAGATAAACTTTCTTACACACCTATGTCAATGATTAGGCTCTGCAAGAGGGTCTGTCTCTATTAAAGTCAGGTGACCGGAATGTATCTGTATATGTATAAAACTCCCAAAAGGAACAAGGATGTAGAAAGCTGAGTTACACATGCCAGTTATTTCCAATATTCAGTGATCAGATAATTCATTCTACCTATATAATGAAAGGATAATGGATGGGGCAAAGGCTTAAGGGTTTGAAAAGAAAATGTATCATAGGTATGTGGATGACCCACTCAGTTCTAATATTCAGTAATTGGTAACATAGCTATTAAAATTTTAAAAGGTTATATGCAAATGCCTTAAATAATTAAGAATATATTTAATAAGAAAATCATAGTGCTTATAAATCCTAGTGAAAGACAATCTTAATAAGACATAACTTGAATAGTATTAGAAGTTTTTATTATAATATAACAAATTTAAGTGTAGCAGTTTCACATTTCTTTAAAAATATGTTTTTTATTGATTTTAGAGAGAACAAGAAGGGAAAGAGAGCTAGAAACATCAATGATGAGAGAGAATCATTCATCGGTTGCCTGCTGCCCATCCCCCACTGGGGATAGAGCCTGCAATCCAGGCAAGTGCCCTGACCAGGATCTCCAGGTTCATAGTTTGACGCTCAACCACTGAGCCATAGTGGCTGTGCTAAATGTAGCAGTTTAAAATGGTTTCATTTATTATCTCACAAATAAAATGCATCTTATGCGAATTTCATTTAATCCATCCTGTAAAAGACCATTTAGTATTCAATAAAGTATTCATTTTTTTATTAAGACCAGGCTTTGTACAATATAAGTTTGGAATAGAAATGATCTTGCTTCAAATTCAAATCTACTTCTTAGAATGTACTGTTGTATAAATTACCGGAGTCTAAGAAACCCATTTAAAAAAATAAATCTAAGTTTAGAAGTGCTTTCCAGAAGAGTTGTGAAGATAGTCCAGAGAGTTCCCATATAGCCTGACCACCGTTTCATCTATACCTTTGAAAATTTTAACTGAGGTGTGTTAAAACTTTTAAGAGTTTATATGAACACAATTTATTTGAATCAGGGAGTCAAACTGGAAGTGGTTAATAGAGTTCCAACAACAGGAGCTGTGAGAGACATTTACATAGAAAAGACAGAAGCAAAGTCAGGAAATTACGGTTGGCTGGCTATAGCTTAAAGCCTAGATGGCCTTTTTTGATTGGCTGTCCTTAGGTTTCGATTTTGTAACCAGGAGGCATTTGCAGGTGTAGATTTTGATTTGCTCATGTGGCCACCAGGACATTAGAGCCACCTCAGTCTAATGACCTCCTTGTTTGATTAATACATCCTACATTGGTATAGTATATTTGGCACAACAAATCAACCAATATTTCTAGATTTTTAGTAAGGTCTATATATTTCCTCAGCTTTTACCTGTCTTAATTCTGTTTTAAGATCCTATCCAGTATAGCACATTACATTTAGTCATCATGTCTGGTAGGTTCTTTACATTGTAAACATTTCTTAGACTTTCTCTGATTTTGATGAATGACCACTAGATTTTTAGTAAGGTCTATATATTTCCTTAGCTTTTACCTGTCTTAATTCTGTTTCAAGATCCTATCCAGGATAGCACATTACATTTTGTCATCATGTCTGGTAGGTTCCTCCACATTGTGAACATTTCTTAGACTTTCTCTGATTTTGATGAATGACCTTAACAGTTTTGAGGAATACAGGTAAGATACTTTGAGGAATACAGGTAAGATACTTTGTAGAATAACCCTTATTGGGATATTTTTTCTGCTGTTCTCTTGGTTAGGCTGGAGTTAAAGGTTATTGGAAGGAAGACCACAGAGGTAAGGTTCCATTCTTATCACATCATATCAAGTGTACATGCTATCAAAATGATTTAGCACTGTTGATGCTAAACTTAGTCACCTGACTGAGGAAATGTTTCTCGGATTTCTCCACTGTAAAGTGATTCTATCCCTCCCCTTTTTTCATACTGTATTCTTTGGAAGGAAGTCACTACGAACAGCTCCCACATAAAGAGTACGAGTTATGCTCCATCTCTTCGAGGGAGTTGTATCTACATAAATTATTTTGAATTCTTCTGCTAAGGTTATTTATTTATCTCCTTTATTCACTTATTTGATCAGTTGTTTCTATCAATGTAGGCTCATGGATAGTTTTTATACTTTGGGTTATAATTTAGTACTACATTATTTATTGTGTTGCTCAAATTGTTCCAGCTTTGGTTATTGGTAACACTTTCAGGTAGCACCCATGTCCCTTGACATAAGGTCATAATTGTGCTTTTATTTTGTAGCACTTCCTTACTTGTTGGTACTAAAATATTCTCTGGGATCATCTAATGTTCTCTCCACTCATTTCCGAAGTCACTTAGGTCAGCACCATTTTAGCCTATCTTCTTACATGAGGTCATATCAAACTTTTGTAATGCAGCAAGATTCATTTGTCTCAATCCATGTTCTATTCTGGGATCTCCCTACTCCCTAGATGACATCTTAAAATTTGCAGACATTACAATTCAACTTTGTGCTGTGAAGTTCTCTGACTTTTGACAAATGTATAGTATCTAGTATCTGTCATCCAGTATCATACAAAAGAGTTTCACCACCCCAAAAGTATCATCTGTGCTTTACCTGTCCAACTTGCAAACTAGCTGTAAATCACTACTCTATTGACAGATTCAATAGTTTTGCATTCTCTAGAAATATATAATGCACTCATACAGCATGTAGCCTTTTCCGACTGGCTTCTTTACTTAACCCCAACAAGACAATGATAATTTTGTGTGGCTTGACAGCTATTTCATTTTTATTGCTGAATAGTATTTCATTGTTTTAATGTTCCACAACTTACTTGCCTATCCACTTATGGATTGGCCTAAATGGCCATTTCAATTGCTTCCAGTTTTTGGTGCTTAAGACTGTGGCTGCTATAAACATTCACTGGCAAGCTTTTTGTGTGGACATATGTTTTAAAATCTGTTGGGTAAACATGGAGAATAACAGTTGCTGTACCTTATGGTAGGTATGTTTTCCTGTTACTTTACATCTGCACCAGCAATTGATAGTGTGAAGTATTTTTATTTTTGCCATTCTAGTAGGTGTTTATTAATAACTCATTACTTGAATTTTCAGTTCCCTTAAGCCAAATGATGTGGAGCATATTTTCATATGCTTATTTAATACCCATACATCTCCTTTGCTATAGTGCTTATATGGGTCCTTTATGTATTATTCATTTTTAAAGTGGTGTTTAATAGTTCATTGTATATTTTGAATACAAGTCTGGTACATATATTTCAAATATTTCTCCCAGGAGTGACTTGTCTTTTCATTGTCTTAACAGTGTTTTTTACAGAGCAAATAATTTAAATTTTAATAAAACCCAACTTATTTTTTGTTATTGTGCTTTTGTTATTATATCTATAAACTAATCCCTAAAACCAAGGTCACATAAACTTTGTCTTATGTTTTCTCTTAAAATTTTTAGTTTTGAATTTTAAGAATATGCTCTATATTGATAATTTTTAGGTAAGGTTTAAACTACATTAATTTTAATTTTGCATATGGATGTCCAAGTGTTCCATAATAATTTATTGAAGACTTTCATTTATCTATTGAATTTTCTTTTTGCTTCTGAGGAAAACAAAAACAAACAAACAAACACATTTTTACTGTCCTATTTTTGGATTCTCCATTCTGTTTCATTTATCTTTGAATCTCTTATTCCCTCCATAACGGTATGTTGATTGTTTTAGCTTTGTATTAAACCTTGAAACACAGTAGTATGAGTCCACTAACTTTGTTTTTCTTCTTTAGTAATATTTTGGCTATACTAAATCTTTTTCTTTCCATATAAATTTTATAATCAGTTTATCAATATCTATAAAATAGCCTGCTCAGATTTTGAGTGATATTGCATTGGATCTATAGATCAAGTTTAGAAGAATTAATAGCTTCACTATACTGAGTCATGTATTCATAAATATGGTAACTCTCCATTTATTTTGTTCTTTTATTTTTTATCAGCATATTATTGCTTTTTTCATATACATTGTGTACATCCTTTGTTAGATTTATACCTAGGTATTAGCTATCAATATAATATTTAAAAAGTAATTATCTGCCGCTCAAATTTTCTTTGACAATAATTATTTGTTATATCTAATCACCTGAAGATATAGCCAGCCTAGAATACTGTATTTCAACAAGATGCTGAGTTCTTTTTCTAACTTCTTACTCAATAGCCAGTTTGACATGAGCACCATGGTTGCTTCATTCTGGAGGGAAGCTGACTGTCGCTTTGCCTGTTTTTCTTACTAAATGTCAATCAATGGATAGGGTAATTCACATTAGGATCATGTGTTTTTATTTAAATAACCATAGGGTTTAAGACACAAATAATACTGAAGTAAAAATAATAATTCTCTTCATTTTTATTGATTTTCATTATTGATTACCTATTTCAAGATGCTCCAATTCAGTCACCTTTTGCTCTTTCATTAAACCAGAATACATTGTTAAGTATACATTTATTTAAATATTTTAAAAGGTGGTAAGTGTATTCCATATGACATAATCCAAGTTTGGTTCAGTCACTTGTGATTTTTCTAATAGTATTTAACTTCAATTTGTCATTGCCATTGTTAGAAATTATTTTATAGTTGTAGAAAATCTAAGCACCTAAAATTCAGGCCATCATTTTCAGATACAAAAATAAAATAATTACATAGGATGATCAAAGTTGTGTGTGAATCAGTAATTAAAATAAAAATAAAAATTTAATTACAAAGAAAAGATTTTGTTTTGCAAAGTCCTTTATTATTTTTATTTTTTCAATTATAGTTTATGTTCAATATTATTCTGTATCAGTTTCAAATGTGCAGTATAATGATTAGACAATCATGTCCTTTACAGAATGATCCCCATGATATTTCAAGAGCCCACCTGGCCCCATACATGGTTATTACAATATTATTAACTGTAGTTCTTATGCTGTAATTTTCATCTCTGTGACTATTCTGTAGCTACCAATGTTCCCCAACATCTTCTCCTCTGTCAATAATCAGTCTTTTCTCTGTATCTATGAATCTGTTTCAATTTTGTTGTTCATTTGGTTCTCTAGATGTTTTACCTTTTTATAATTTAAGTAAGACTTATAATAACTTAATTCAAAGCTTAAAAGAGGAAAATGACAAAGGAACATTTTACTTTTATTATGCAATGTTTGTTTCTTCTCTGACAATGGGTTATGAAGCTGAAGGGCTTTTTTCCCCCCATTCATTTACTATATGAATTACATAATAACAATACTATAAGCTTAAAACCTAGCAATGAGTCAATGTATTCTCACTGGAAAGCTGGAAGTTGTTAATTTTATAAATTTTTTCATAACGCGCCAATTCATCAAGATGGAATGCAGCAATGCAGATGGAATTTGGGCAATGCAAATGGGGTATAGTCATTAGGAAGTGGTCAAGAGCCATTCCACTTATAATTGAACGTGATTTTCTCGAGGTTTTATTTTTAGGCTGTGGCGCCTTCCAACCACTTTTGTTCAAGTCTTCTTTGAGCTTTATATCTGCTTTATGATCTTTTTACTCCATCTTTGGAACAACTAATCCATTCTTATTTCCTTTTTGAAAACTACTGGTGAAGGAAATGAAACTGTTCCTGAGACAATAACTCTAATTGTGCTCTCATTTTTCAATCTACAGTTGCGTTGAACTAATTTTCATTTTCTAAGTCCAGATTTGATAGATGAATATAAAATTATTTATCATGATGACTAAAATAGAATTCCAAGAAGAAAAATGATATAGTTTATCAAATTCATTCCTCAAAAATATGTTAAAAAGCTATTTTTAAATGCTTACAATTAGATGAATGAACTGTTTTTATATCAAACATTTTAAATCAAATAGCAAAAAACTGAATTACTCATGAGTTTGAAAATGTTTCCCTTCTCCTCAGACTTATCAGCAAAATTAAAATACTAAAAATATAAGATTTCAGACTAAGGATTCTAAAAATATTTGCAAAATGAATATATATCAGTTAAGCGCCTTCACAATAAGAGCTAATTTGAAATTTTATGCCTTTAGCTATTATAGCAAGTATATATAATGCTGACCAAGCCATTGGGGTTTTGGGTGATAATTAAATATTAGAAATAATATTCTATTCCTGATACTTTCCTGATTTACTGAAAGATCATTCAGATTACATACAGATATTAATTTAGTAAACTACTAGCAAACCACATAATTTAATGAGAATCTTACACTAATGTGGTAACGACATGATTCCCATATGAGTATTTAGAAAGGACTAGAGCACTATGGAAAAGATCCATCTAATAGGCACAACAATTGTTTGGTAATGAACCTACAAAGCCTGTAGCACAAGCAAATGATCTGGATGGCAATGGTGATGATGTGTTTAATCACTTCAGTTGAGTGGCTTTTAGAGAAGATAAACACACTGGAAATGTGTTTTAAAATGTGTAAAGAAGACAGGCATGTTGGTTTACTAAACACAGAATTTAATTTTATATGATTTTTTGCAACTAGCATTTATAAAGATAAAATAGATATTTATGACTAGATTATTTCCATATCAGGCTCCCAAAGGGCAATATGAATTACCAACGGATTCTTATTTCCAAAACTATCATATGCCATATTGCCTAACAGAATGTGAACAAGAGCCTTTTTCATATTCCTTATTTTTTAAATCCTTACCTGGGGAAATGTTTCTATTGATTTTAGAGAGAGAAGAAGGAAGAGGGAGAGAGAGAGGAAGAGAAACATTAATGTGAGAGAAACCTCAATCAGTTGACTCCCAATGCACCCCAACCAGGGATCGACCTTGTAACCTGGTAATGTACTCTGACCAGTGATTGAACCTGCAACCTTTTGGTGTACAGGACGATGCTCCAACCAACTGAGCCAAACTGGCCAGGGCATACTCATTTTAATGATGTTAAGTATAATTAAGATGAAACCATGGTCAGTGTCTTAAAGTCTAAACTAAAACACAGAAATGAATTAAATTGGATTTAAACTTATAACTAGAGGGAAAATATTTCTAAAGAAAAACATTCTATATATTAAAATTAAACACTATTAGAAAAATCACAAGTGATGGTTTCATGGATATACTTTATCAGATTGAGAGTATTTCCTTCTGATCTTCGTTTGCACAGCTTTTTTTTTTTTATCATGAATAGTGTTCAATTTTGGGAAGTGCATTCTGCAGCTATTGAGAAAATTGAGTTTCTTTGTTTAATATAGTTACGTACATTGATTGCTTTTCAAATGCTCCCCAACTTTGCATCCCTACAATAAAACTCAATGGCACAAATTATTTCCCTTTATAAAAAATGGTATGCTTCACCTCTAAAACTTTTTTTTTTACCATGGCTTCTATAGTCTTTTTAAATTAAATTTATTGAGGTGACATTGGTTAATAAGATTATATAGGTTTCAAGTGTATATTTCTATGATACATGATCTGTATATTGTATTATGTGCACCAAACTCAAAGTCAAATCATCTTCCCTCATCACATATTTGACCTCTATACCATCCTGAATGCACCTGATCTTGTCCAAAACTTTATTAAGCAATGTGTGTCAAAATTTATCAAATATACTATTTAGTAATTTGCCTTTCTTATAAATTTGTTTGGGGAGTTCATAATCATGGTTCTTCTGTCTGTTTTGATAAATTTTGTTTGTCAAAGTTTTTGCCCTTTTCAACTGTGTTCAAATTTATTGGCATACAAACCCAGACTAATTTTCCAATGATAAGAAAGGTGTGAATGAGGGAGAGAGAGAAACACCAATGTGAGAGAGACATATCAATTGGTTGCCTCCTGCTTGTGCCCTGACCCTGGTGGGTATCCAGCCTGCAACCTCAGTACATTCCCTTGACCAGGAATCAAACCCACAACCCTTAGTTCCATGGGCCGATGCTCTAACCACTGAGCAAAATTGGCTAGGGCTTTCATTGTTTGTTTTTAAATAATCTGTCAATCATATGTGGAATCTAATGAAAACTTATGAACAAAATAGATCCAGAGACATAGAGCATGGGCATGGGAGGAAGGAAGAGATTAACCATGGAATTTATATGCATATATACATAACCCATGAACACAGACAAGAGTGAGGTAGGCCTAGGGGGTGGGTGCAGGGTGGAAGAGGTCAATAGGGAAAAAGGGGACATCTGTGATGTCAACAATAAATATAAATTTAAAAAAAAAGAGCCAGCAACCCTTTGGTACACTGGATAATACCCAACCAATTGAGCCAAAATGGCCAGGGCCTGTTTTTTAATTGTAGAATTTAGTATGTTTATATTTCATGTAAATATATTTTTGTCTATCAGCTCTAGATATTTGTTTCTTATTTTTCTCATCTTTAAAACTTTTTATTCACCTTAATTTTTATTTCATTTTCATCTTAATTGACTTTCTAGATATAGCATTTCAACCATTTTAGTGGTTGTTCTCTAAAATAAGATATGCATCTTTAATTTATCATTGTCTAATCAATAATGATACTATAATGTATAAGTCATAAAACAAAAAGTAAAATTCTGTTTATCTCCTGCATGGAATTGATGCTCTTGTTTTCCTATCTTTTAAATCTGTATATATTGTAAACCCCATAAATTTATATTTATGAATTGTTATTGATTTTAACATTTTCATTGCTATTATTTTTAGTTTTATTATTTCATGCACATAAATACTTGATAACATTTAAAATAATTGTGAAGTATGTTTGCCTATATATTAAATAAATATATATATTATATACATATATAATTTAAAAAATATATTTATTCCATATTTAATCTTTCAGTGCATTTAATTTTTTCTTGGATTCCAGTTCATTTAAGAAATCCATGTTTACAATTTCACCCAATTCCTTAATAAATCATGTTTTCTAAAATGGTAATGTCAATATGCTACTAACATTTTGACTATATCTCTTTTTTTTGGCTCAGAAATAATTTAATTTAGTTTTTAAACATCATAAAGTGAAATAATGGGGATGCTGGCTACATGCTTGGATACTCAAATGTTTAAATGCTTTAGAAGTGTGGGAAAGTACACACCCCTCCACGAACGTGCCTTTTCTAGGTAATTTTGCAATGTTAACCTGTACTTTCTGAATTGTTTAGGGAGTTTGATTTCTTGACATAATGTATGCATAAGGGAAATGTACAGATGGAGTGCAAGCAAGGAGTTGAATGGGAAAAAGTATTAAATATATCTGTTAAATAGAGGAAAATAATCTTAATAAACATATTCAGCATCAAGAATATGGAAAATAAGCAGATGGCAAAAGATTGGTTCTTGAAGTTGATGCAGCAGAACATGTCAGTGGCTGGGACCCTAGCTAAGCCGTCTCTCATTTCTGCCTATACACAGCCTTGTCCAGACAAGGTGATAGAGTCCACTATTGAGATAGAATACAGAGAAAATCTGAAAAAAATGAAAGTACGTTTATCACCTCTTAAACATAAAGGACTCTGTTTGGGGGAGAAGAGGGAGCAGACTCAGATGAGAAGTTGTTCAAAATCAAAGCTCTCAGGCAGACAGCACCAAAATCCTACCACAGGGCACATTGAGAGTTAAGCCAATATGCTCTGGCATTCTCACCCATGCAAAACAGAGACTGTTTTTAAGTTGAGAATGGAAAGACTTTTATGTGTTAATTAGGCAAAGTGCTAGTTATGTCTCCCCAACTTTCCCTATTCTCTTATGTGAATCAGTAGTCTGACCTTCATGGTTTGCTTCAACTCAACTATTTGGCCTGCTAACTCCTCCTACTTAGTAAAGCCTATGCAAAGTAGGAGAAGGGGAGAATTGGGGTATTTATTTTCACAATGTCTTCCCTGGGGCCTCAGGTAGGCAGTGGTCCCATGCCTCTACCTCTGGCTACCTCTCCTGTACAAGTGACTGCCACTGTATCAGCAATTATGTCTGGGTTCTTATAATCACTCCCTCTCTTTGTCCTTAAAAAGAACTTTAAAACTTAATTTGAACACTAAAGAACATGCCATAAAATATATTCACGTGAATGCTAAGGAAAATAATTGAAAGTTCTAGTCAAAATCTTAAAGGAGTTTATTTTTATATGTTGTGTCTTTCATTTCTATTTTTCTCTAACTACATAAGATTTTTTCAAAATTATGAGGCTTTTTAAGTATATATAAACCCAAGATTAAACATTGTTTCTCATTTTTACCATAAATATACTATGTTCATAAGCAAAAAAGAAGACTTGTGAGGTAGGTTCTATATGTTTTAATAAAATTTAGGAAAGGAATTACATTATCAACACCATTTGATGGGAATTATACCTATGTAGTTTTGTTTAAATATGTGAACTTTTCACTGTAATTTTTTTCCTTTTCCTCATCACCCTTCAATTATGGGAGCAGTTAGGGTAAGAAACACACTTTTAAAGTTTATATACCTTTTGCCCCAAATGAATTTCAGGAACGTACCATCTAGGAAGAAGGAAGCACTTATAAGGTGATACTCCATGAAGGGAAAGGTAATCTCTCAAGGAACTATTCCAGGAAAAAAATTTAAATAAAGGAATTAAAAAAAAAAGAGGAGGCATATAATAAATAGCGATAAGTAAAAATGACCAGAAAACATTTTAAATATTGTAACGTGTTATCACATAGGATATGATTATCAGTTCAGACTCATACAAGTCATAGATCTTAACCAGAGTCTAGTTTTACTAAATAAATGGAAGAATAGGATAATCACGACACTCTGACAAGGAATAGGGAAGTCAAGAACATCAAGGGGCTCCCCAGGTACTTCTTTCACCTTCTCTGGCCCAGATTAGATGAGGCCTCTAAGTGAGGTTTGTGGGGTTCCTCACATAATGGGAAGCGATTCCTCAATAAAACATCTCAATTTTACACTGTGATGTCCCCCAGGGAATCATGCCTCATTGAACCATAGATCATAGGTTCAATGATAGTAGATAGTATCCTTTAGCCATGATCATTATACTAGGGGCATTTTAAAGGCAGAATATCTTTCTCCTGGCACATATCATTAAGTGATTTCCTTGGGAGTCCAGTTGACAGAAAGATTAGAGCAGGTATTATACTTTCTGATTGTATTTCCCTAGACACTTTGGAGTGAATAAATAGATTATAGTTCATCTATTTTAACTCCTTCCTCTGAGGACATAAAAGAAAATATATTAAGAATTGTAAATTAAAAGATTCTTATTCAATTAAAAGAAAATTTAATGGTTTAAGATTCCAGCTCTATGGATCCAGTTATACTACTTTGTTAGATAGAGAATAATAATTATGAAACACAACATTGCAATGTGTGATGATGTTATATACCTATATACAAAACATGGAGTGCTTAATCAGTTATAAAAAAACTAGAGGCCCATTCATGCACCAGTGGGGTACCTTGGCCTGGCATGTGGGGATCCCGGATTGAGATAGGGTGGTTCTCAGGTGATGCACCCTGGAATCGGGCTTCCTCCACTCTGGTTCTGGGTGTGTCACCCAAGAACCACAGCTGCCAAGTCACCACAGCTTGGCAGCGCCTGTGTTGAGTGTCTGCCCCCTGGTGGTCAGTGCACATCATAGCTACTGTCCGGTCGGCCAGTTGGCCAGTCGTTTAGGCTTTATATATATATATATATATATAGACTAGAGGCCCGGTGCACAATAATTTGCGCAATTAGGAGGGTCCCTCAGCCTGACCTGTGCCCTCTCGCAGTCTCGGACACCTTGGGGAATGACTACCTGCTGGCTTAGGCCCATTCCCCAGGCGATTGGGCCTAAGCTGGCAATCAGACATCCCTCTGGCAGCCCAGGAGCCCTCGGGGGATGTCCACTTGCAAGCAGGGAGCAGGCCTAAGCTGCAGTTGAACATCCTTAGCGCTGCTAGGGAGAAGGGAGAGGCTCCCACCACCACCACTGTACTGGCAGCCTTCAGCCTGGCTTGTGGCTAAGCAGAGCTCCCCCTGTGGGAGCACACTGACCACCAGGGGGCAGCTCCTGCATTGAGCGTCTGCCCCCTGGTGGTCAGTGTGTGTCATAGTGACCAGTCATTCCCAGTCACTCTGCTATTAGCGTCAATTTGCATATTATCCTTTTATTACATAGGATAGAGGCCTGGTGCATGGGTGGGGGCTGGCTGGTTTGCCCTGAAAGGTGTCCCGGATCAGGGTGAGGGTCCCCCGGGGGTGCCTGGCCAGCCTGGGTGAGGGGCTGAGGGCTGTTTGCAGGCTGGCCACACCCCCTTCAGGTCTTTTCTTTTCAAAAAAAAAGTAAAACCAGGATTCCAGATGCAGATAAGATAAAGAGATACCACCTTTTATCTCTCACTGAACTCAACTATGAAAACCAATCAGAATAAAGAGTGAGCTATTTGAGAATTCTAAAAAGAAAACATGATCAGTGGTGAGATTGACATGCTAGTTAGGAAATAACATTTTCTAACAGAATCAGCAGGAAAATAACCCATCAAGTGGAGATATTCCAACACAATTATTGCAAAATCTCCACCTGGCCAGCCAAATAATCAGCTTAAAAACTACAAAAAAATGTTGATGTAACCCCTTATTGGTTAATGATTCTATTATGGCTGATGAGTTTTAAATCTCCTCATTTAATATCATAACATCAAAATCATAAATTTGCACACAAATTGGTGTTTTGAACTAGATAACTATTATAGCCATCAACTAACTGCTTTTTTCCCTATACTTGGCAATGACTTTTTAAAAAATAATTTTCAAAGAATTGCCTTTGTTTTTAACTAAACTAGAGCACTAATTTCTGTTCATGCCAAGTTTATATATTTATTTTATGACACTTAGTAGAAGGTAATTTTTAATGTAAATAAATATCATTCCTCTGAATAAATAAAAATATACCCTGCAAAACACAAATATAAATGTTTATTATTATTAGGAAAAAAGAAGCTGTCATAGAAATCATTAAATTTCAAATTTTTAAAAAAAACTATTAATATGTCACTGCATGTAAGCTGCTGGACAAAGCACTTCTAAATCAGGTTCACTCTTCCTAATAATCCTTTGCTCCTCTAAATTTACTTTTTCCAGAGCTTGAATGTTTTACCCAATATAGTATAAAAATGACCCCTAAAAGCATCAATTTCTTGGACACCTGTTATTTAAACCTTAAAAAAAATGAGAACAGATGCAGTGTCTATTCTGATTCATTAAGGTTTCATGGAAAAATAATACATAAATAGTACATACAGATTGTCCTTGAAAAAAGTAACTTCATAGTAGACTTTCATATTCTCTTTGATAAAGTACTTTGTTTTATTTCATACATTTTAATACAATATTCAGTCAATAATTATTGTATGGGAAGTGGTTCCCTGATACATAAAAGTGGAAGAAAAAATGAATACTAATATCATTACATTATCTATCTATCTATCTATCTATCTATCTATCTATCTATCTATCTATCTATAGAGAGAGAGAGAGAGGAAATATGCAAATTAGGCCGGCCGTCATACCAGATCACGACCAGACAGGAGGAGGTTGTGTATGCAGGAGAGGCCCCAGACAGAGACAGAGAGAGGGGGCCAGTGAGCTGCCACGCCCCAGTTTGGGCCGGCCCCCCAGAGCCTGAGCAGACAAGGATAGGGACAGGGGGCTGGCCCGCAGCCTCCATGGCCAAGTGCAGGCCCAGAGAGGAGACAGCGGGCCCGCCTCCCACCAAAGCAGCGTGGCTCCCTCCCACCTCCCGTGGATTCGGCACAGGTCCCTCCCGGCTCCCGCGGAATCAGCGGGGCTCCTGCGGAATCAGCGGGGCTCCCGGCAGCACATTGCGGTTCCCGCAGGCTCCCACGGAAGCGGCGGGCAGTCTACTGTGCTCAACATCGCACGATGGGCTACTAGTATTTTATAAAACTCATGTTTTAAACTATAATTTGCCAAACATTTTATTTAAAGTGTGGTTTTGGCCCTAGCTGGTTTGGCTAAGTGGATAGAGCAGTGATGGCGAACCTATGACATGCATGTCAGAGGTGACACACGAACTCATCTTTTTGGTTGATTTTTCTTTGTTAAATGGCATTTAAATATATAAAATAAATATCAAAAATATAAGTCTTTGTTTTACTATGGTTGCAAATATCAAAAAATTTCTATATGTGACACGGCACCAGAGTTAAGTTAGGGTTTTCCAAAATGCTGACA
>NW_005363397.1:1445973-1447665 GCF_000412655.1 Myotis brandtii
ATTTTAAAGTATGTTTTTGTAGGAGGTAACCATCCAAGGAGAAGTTTCTTTTACTGCCACAGGTCAAATGCTCCCCAGGTTGACTTCTACTCTGTCTGCTTAAAATACCATCAGAAGAAAAAGGCAACCGATCAATCTCTCTCTCTTTCTCTCCTCCCTTCCTCTTTCTCTAAAATCAATAAGCATGTCTTCAGGTAAGGACTAAAAAAAAAAAAGTGTATAATGGGTTATTGAGAGACATGGAGAAGAGGAATCATACCTCTCTCCTGCAGTCAGAGGCATCGGGTATGAGGATGAGACACTTTCTGTGATGAAGTTCCATCATCCCAGTCAGTATCTTGTATTCCTGGATTGTGAAGGATGAATTTGCTTCACTGGTATTAGCCCTTTTACAGTCAGTACAGAAAATGGAATTCTGAATATCAATTGCCAGTTGGTTTTAAGAATTATAAATTAATACCAATAAATGTTATAATTCTGAAGAATTTAAAATATATTTCTAAAATGATGCAATCTATTTTTATTTAACATTTAAATCATCATCTATGGGTATGACAGTTAAGTAACAAAATATGTAAGGTTGTCATTGTGCTTTTAGTATTTAAGATGGATTATTACCTTTTATAATATTTAGAATGATTTCATACATCTAAATGTGAATAAAAATGAAATAACTAGAGATCATCGTATTTTAAATAAATATGAAACCCACTATGCTAAGTGTGACATTAAAATTTCACAATTCAGAACGTGCATTAGATTGTTTCTCACAAGGTGATGCACTTTCAGAATCATAGGTAGTGATCCTTTAAAATCAGCGCATAGCCACCTCATGAAAGCTTACATCATTCTGATGGTTCCTTGCAGTCTAAAAGGTGTCATTGCAGGGCTGTTCTGAACATAGCCTGAGGTCCCAAAGTGAAGAAGGACACTTTCTAGGCCTCTGCTGTGTTTGGAGAGAATAAGGTTAATATCTTCCCTCAGCAGTGAGCATGTGCAGGCCAGAGTCATTGATACACAGACTGCCAGAAAGAGGGAAGCAGTGCTGGAAATTACTTTTGCCCTTTGCCTTTTGTGAACAGTATGAGGAATATATCTAAGAGGTTAAGACGATTTAGCTTGGAAATATGACAAAAGATTAAATTTCTTGGTTTTTTCTCCTCTTTGCAGATGAAAACCCATCTACTACCTTGAAGGCAACAACTTGTCTTTGAGATTCAACTATTTTCTCGGGGGAAATATAAACATTAACTTGATCTTTATTTAGCAGTTGTCTCTACACTGTAGCACATGTACAAAATTACAATGACGTTGTAGCCGCTCTCTGAGTTTCCTCAGCACACACAGAGAATAATATAAATGACATTGAACTAATCACATCTGTTTTTTAATTAAATCTTCATTTTTGAAAGTATTACATATGTCCCATTTTCTCCCCATTGACCCCTTCTAGACCACTCCTTTTTCCCACCCCAGGTCTTCACCACCCTATTGCCTATGACCATGGGTTATGCATGTATGCATACAAGTTCTTTGGTTGATCTGTTCTCACCCACGCATTGTCCCCAGCCTTCCCTCTGAGATTCTGCAGTCTGTTCCATGCTTCTATGTCTCTGGATCTATTTTGTTCATCAGTTAATTTGTTCGTTAGATTCCACCTATGAGTGAGATCATGTGATACTTGTCTTTCTC
>NW_005363397.1:1449698-1456975 GCF_000412655.1 Myotis brandtii
TTACATATGTCCCATTTTCTCCCCATTGACCCCTTCTAGACCACTCCTTTTTCCCACCCCAGGTCTTCACCACCCTATTGCCTATGACCATGGGTTATGCATGTATGCATACAAGTTCTTTGGTTGATCTGTTCTCACCCACGCATTGTCCCCAGCCTTCCCTCTGAGATTCTGCAGTCTGTTCCATGCTTCTATGTCTCTGGATCTATTTTGTTCATCAGTTAATTTGTTCGTTAGATTCCACCTATGAGTGAGATCATGTGATACTTGTCTTTCTCTGACTGGTTTATTTCACTTAGCATAATACTCTCCAGTTCCCTCCATGCTTTCTCAAAGGGTAAGAGATCCTTCTTTTTTACTGCTGCAAGGTATTCCATGGTGTAATTGAATCTATAGATTGCTTTGGGTAGTATGGACATTTTTAAGATGTTAATTCTATCAATACATAAACACAGTATGTTCTTCCACTTGTTTATATCTTCCTCTATCTCTTTTTTTCAACATCCTGTAGTTTTCTGAGTATAGGTATTTTACCTTCTTGGTTAAGTTTATTTTTAAGTATCTTAATTTTTTTGTTGCAGTGGTAAATGGGATTATCTGTTTAATTTCTCTTTCTGAGAATGTATTATTGGAGTATAAAAATGCCATGGATTTCTGGGTGTTAATTTTGTATCCTGCTACATTGACAAATTCATTTGTTAAATCTAGTAGTTTTTGTGGAGTCTTTAGGGGTTTCTATGTACAATATCATCACATCCATATTTTTTGTTCTTTCAATAGCTCATTCAGTAGTTCAGTTAGTCTTTACAATTGTCATTCAGCAAGAATCAAGTATCTGGCAGACATGTAGGTATCCAGAAAAAGCAGGTAGGTAATATCTGCTCCATACCTTTTGTGGGTTTAGTGCAGGGAAAAGGGAAACATGTGAACAAATAATCAACATGTCACTCACAATCGCTTCTCGGCCTTTTGGCTAAGATCAAGTGTAACATGTCACTCACAAGTAGAATGTTAACAGTGTGAAAAAACAATGGAACCAGAGATACAGATTTCTAATACCCTAAATCCTAATCTTTACAGGCTACAGATTTTCACACACACACACACACACACACACACACACACACACACGAAAAAGTCAAGAAAGCAAATAGTTTCTACTTGAGCTTCCTAGACTAGCATCTTTTTTACTAAAATATCCAAATAGACTCATGGTGATTGGCATGGGAACACACAGGGGATATCTCTCTGTGAGAATAGTGAAATATGCCAGAGCAGTCTTCTTCCTAACAAGCCCTGCCTTTAGGAGAAACTAGTTAATCAGAGCCAACCTACAGCTTGGGTATTATCAGAGCATAATAAGCCTGGGGGAAGGGAAATACCCAAAGTCAGCCCACTCTAGCCTTCCATGTGAGAGAAGGAAATAACATCTTCAGCTCATTTTGACCACCCTGTCCCAAGCAAGGGGAAGAGGAAAAAACTGAGAAACACTTATGAAGTTCACAGTCCAAAGGCATCGTTTTTCTACAAGTCTGAGGCCTAACCATAGGACTACAGAATGCTTTCCCCACATGTTAGCACCACATCACTAAGAGCCTATTTAAACAGTTTCTTTTACCAATTACAACAGATCCTACAATCAAGAAAAATCACAAGCATACTAAAAGTCCAAAAACATAATTTGAAAAGACAGAGCAAGCACGGGTAACCATTGTAATTGACACTCACTTGCGGAAGATTGATGTGCACCTCACACCAATGCATGCATGTTGGTCAAACTAATCATCTTGAGTTAATGTACTTTTGACAAATGTACTTAGAGTTCAAGTCAGCTAAAATCTTCATTAGTTTGTTTGGGCTGCTGTCACAATGTATCTGCCACAAGCTAGTTGGCTTAAACAATAGAAATTTACTGTCTCACAGAAGTCTGAAATCAGTATTTTCGCAGGATTGTTCCTTTCTGAGGATTGTAAGGCAAAACCTGTTCTATCCCTCTCTCCTAGCTTCTGGTGTTTTCCTGACAATCTTTGTCATTCCTGGCTTGTAGGTGGCATTCTCACTGTGTTTTCATGTCATCTTCTTTTTGTGTGTGTCTTTTTTCTTCATATTAATTTTTTTTGTAAGGACATCAAGCATACTGATTAAAAGACTACCTTACTTCAATGTGACCTTATCTTAATCTTAATCAATTAATCTGCAATAACCTTATTTACAAATAATGTCTTATTCTGAGATACTTCAATATCTGAATTTTAAGAAAGTATAATTCAACTTATAACAGTCATCTTCACTTTCAACTTCTCACTCAACATCTATTAAAGTTAACAGACTATGTCTCAATTAAGTTATGTTCCAAGTTTAAATTAATACTTAAGAGATTACTCTTGCATTGCTCTCACTGATGAGTGTGTATGTATATATTATATACATATATACACATTTATGTATACACAAGTATATATTATGTATAAATATGTAGCATATACAAAAGTAATATTTGTTTCTCTTCTCACCTTAATAAGTGTGCCCTTTCAGCATTATTTGTTTTTACTAGAGGAAAGAGTTATTATAATGTCAATAAACAATAAAAAATAAAATTAAAAAATTTTAAATGGAAATATATGCTCTGGTGCAATCCCTATTTAGCCCCTACTAAGACATACCTGTAAAGCTCATATTTTAATATAACATATATAGTTTTGATGTTAATATCTAAGATTTATTTTCTATGTAATTATAATAAAATATATCATTTTGCACATGGAAGAGCACATTAATCAGCACTCACCTTACCGCCTTCCCAGATATATTCATTCTGGAGTTCTTAAATACCTTAGTTATGAAAAGTAGAACATACCGAGCTAATAAATCATTCCTGGGCTTATAAAGTCATTTGATGGCTTGCCCTTCAGAACATATTTATTAACAATGACAAATATACTCAATACCAATTCCCAGCTCTCTATACTACCAATGTAAATTATTAATAGATAACATAAAGACAAATGTTTAATCTACCAATGTGTTATTTTATTCCCAGGTGCTGAGACATAAATATAAATAAGAATGTAAATTTCTAAATCTTAAAATAGGTTTTCCATATTAAAAGAGCCTAAATGTCCTACAGAATTCAGTTCAAGGTTCATGTATTTACTCAGTCTATTGCCAGAGGGAGTGTGGAAGGAGAAAATTTATTTGAGAAGAAAATTAGGTACTCACTTGGGGGAGTTGATTGAATGCTGACAAAGTGTCAGCGAGTTGTTTCTTTAATTTATAGCTTTAATCATAGAAAGTTGGCCAGAGCTTAGAAATGTGTGCATACTTTAACCAATATGCCAAATTTCACAGGGCTTAACATTAAATTTTGCTCAGCTGAATTATTGATATTATATTCAAAATTAAGTCATTCATTCATTTCTCCATTATATAATTACTAGAGACCTGGTGTATGAATCCATGCACAGGTGGGGTCCCTCTGCATGGCCTGTGGGGATTGGGCCAAAACCGGCAGTTCAATGCCGCCTGCCACTCCTGCCTGCCACTCCTGCTCATCCAGGCCCCACTGCGCCTGCTGCAGGCTCACACCCAGTCAGTCCTGATCGGGAGAGGCTCACACCGCCACAGCGGTGCTCACCAGCCGTGAGCCCTGCATCTGGCGCCCGTCCCAAGGGGGGTAGGGGAGGGCCTGAGACACGATCGGCCCTTCAGGTGGGCAGTGGGATGCCCTTGCCAACCTGGGATCTGGATCCGTCCTGCTGACATTTGCACTGGTTGTAGGGAGCCACCTGGCAGCCACTTTTATATCATTTCTTCCTTGTGGAGCATCTAGGGAGGGTAAATGGCTGCAGTGCCCGAGGCCTACTTCCAGGAGGCTGTTGGCACTGTCGGGATTGTGCCGGCAGCGCCAGTCCATTGGTGCCTGGCCCGTTCTCTGAAGATTGGACCTGCAGGACTACTGAGGGAATGAGTGGCTGCCACTGTGCTGGTGGGCTGCCTGGATAGGTCGGTCAGCTGAGCAGCACTCCTGCTGTGGGAGCACACTGACCACCAGGGACAGCTCCTGCATTGAGCATCTGCCCCCTGGTGGTCTGTGCACATCATAGTGATCGGTCAACTGGTTGACCAGTTGAGTCGTTTGGTCGTTCAGTCACTTAGGCTTTTATATATATAAATTGAATACACACAGTACTTTGGAGCTCTGACTGCCCCAAAGGTTAATAATACAATGGGAGTGCATAGCAGGAGCTTTCATTCTGAAGGACTTCAAGGAAGGCTTTCCAAAGAATATGATAAGTCTAAAAGGATGATTAGGAATGAGCTAGATAAAGTCAGCTGGAATAGGGGATACATTGTTGGATAATGTAAGGATGTAGATATTGCAGGCAGAGAAAATAACATATAAAGATTTGGAACAAACAAGAATATGGCACATTCGGACTTGAGCTAGCTGGTATGTAAGCTGGAACATGATGTGAGGTAGAACACGATGCAGATACATAGCAGCTCATCCATGTTCAGAAAGTTAAAATGTGTAGTGATTGAAATGGAAAGCCATCAATGAGGTTTAATCTGTGAAGCTGGGAATCAGATTAGCATTTTAGAAAGATCACTTCAGCTACGGGGTGGAGAATGTGCTAAATGGAAGAATAGCTAGAGGCCAGAAGATTACAAGGTTGTTGGTGTAAAATATAACAGAGGTGATTTTTGCCTGGTAACTACACCATATATAACAAAGACACGAGTTTTGAAAGTACATTTTGTGCTATTGGTGTGAGTGGAGGGAAAAAAAGAATTCAAATCAAGTAATATAGAAGCTTTGCAGTTTTGGAAAGAAGTGATTATTCTATCCAAACCAAGAATGGCAAATCAATACTGATTTGCACAACTATAATCCTTTGTCTCAGTCTATTTGGATTTGCTGTTACAAAGTATGACAGAGGGTGGCTTATAAAAAGCAGAAATTTTTTTCTAACTGTTCTGGAAGTTGGGGATTTCAAGATCAAGACCAGCAGATTCCATACCTGGTGAGGTCCTGCTTTCTGGTCCACAGAAGGCATCTGCTAGTGGTACTTGCATGTGGCAGAAGGGACAAGGGAGCTCTCAGACCTCTTTTATAAGGGCACTGAGACCACCTCCCAAAGGCCCCATCTCCAAATGCCGTCACCTCGGGGGTTAGGATTTCAACATGTAAATTTTGGAAGGAAACAAACATTCATTTCATAGTAGCCTTGTTCTAAAAAATGTCCTTATTTAAAAATTATATATGTATGTAAAATGTTGATATTAGATTCAAGAGGGGATACCAGTGGTAAGAATGCCACAATTTTGGCAACTAATCCTCAATTTTTTCTTTTATTTATTTGGCCTCACCATATACTCCTATACTCTCTCCAATCCTTCTTATACTAGATTTCACCATAATTTGTTGTTTTACAAAACGCTTTACAATTTACATATTATTAAATTCACCTATTATAAGTGTATTATTAACCTGTAAAAGTTTTGTATGTATATCCTGTATACAGTTCCCTTATGAAATATAAAACTGTAAAACTTCTGGAGTGAAGCACGGAAGAAAAGCTCCATCTTTCATTCTAGAAGTTTTATAGTTTACCACTTCCATTTCGACTGATCCAGGTTGTGTTAATTTTTATGTAATCTGTAAGGTAAGAGTCTCAGTTTTTCTTTTCTTCCATTTCCCAGTACCATTGGTAAAAAAAGTCTATCCTTTCCTTGTGGGATTGTCTTGACATATTTATCAAAAATTAGTTTATTATAAATATAAAAGTTTATTTCTGGATTTTCTATTCTGTTTTATTGCTTATTTGCCAAATATCAAACTATCGGATATATCTGGCTTTATAGTGGTTATGAAATAAGATAGTGAAGTTCTTTAACTTTGTTATTTTTCAAAATTGTTGCTTTTTAGGTCCTTTGCATTTCCATATGCTTTTAAGGATCAGTTTAATAATTTCTATTAAAAAGAAAAACCTATTGGCATTTTTATAAGAATTGCATTGGATTTTAGATCACTTTGAGGGAGAATTTCTATCTTGACAATATTTTATCTTTTAATGTATTGATGTTTATTTAGATTTTTTTAAATTTCTCTCAGCAATGTTTTCTTGTTTTTAGTTTATAATCCTTGAACTAATTTTGTTAAATTTTATTTCTAAGCATCTTATTTTTTTATTCCATTAAGATAGAATTATTTTCTTAATTTTGTTTCCCCAGCAATTGTTACTAGAATTTCAAAATACACGAAACTTTTATAAATCCATTTTGTAGCCTATAATTTTGTTTTTTGTTTGTTCTTAAGTATTTGGTATTATCTGCATATGAGATTCTTTCATTTGCAAATAGAGTTTTATTTCATTGTTCAATCAGTCTGCTCTTTCTTTCTTTTGCCTTATTTTACTGGCTGAAATCTCCAGTAAAATATTAGATCAAAGGGATGAAAGAGAACCTTTCCTTGATTTTGATTTGATGAACCAAGCAATCAGCATCTTCACCATTAAGTTTAGGGATAGCTGCTGTTTTTTCATAAATGTCTTTTATCAGGTGGAGGAAATTCGTTCTACTGTTAGTTTATCAAGAAGTCTGGTGTTGTCAAATGCTTTATCTGTATCTATTAAGATACAATTGTTCTTTGTTCTATTAATATAGTATATTATGTTAAATGATTTTTAGATATTAAATCAACCTTGCATTTGACTTGGTCATAGTGCCTAATCCCTATTACATGTTACTTACTGAATGAATTATTTTAGTACTTCATTAAGGGTTTTTGCAGATATGTTCATGATGGACATTAGACATTAATTTTATATTCTTGCAATATATTGTTCTGATTATTGTATCAGGGTAATAAATATTGGCCTCAAATAAATTATTTGAAAAATGTTCATTTTTTTAAAAGTGTGTTAGTGATTTGGTGTTATTTCTACTTTAAACCTTTAATATACTTGATATAATTCACCAATTAAGCCATAGGTGCTTTACTTTGGGGGAAGATTTTTAATCAATAATTTTATTTCTGAATGTGTTAGTCTATATATTTATTTTATTTCTTCTTGAATTGTTTTCGGTCATTTGTTCACTTCAAGTAATTATTCTATTTCAACAAAGCTACCAGTATTTAATTAATGTCCTTCAATTTTCACAATATTCCTATTTCAATTACAATAGTCAGTAAAAACATCTTTTTAAATTTTATTATTGGTATATTTGTCGCTAGTTGAAATGGGCTCTTTTCATGTAGTTGTGAGAAAAGAATT